>NC_057936.1:65801589-65999089 GCF_018555375.3 Anguilla rostrata
CCTGCAGGAGGAGAGGAGAACAGGCTTCAGACCCTCCTGCAGGAGGAGAGGAGAACAGAACAGGCTTCAGACCCTCCTGCAGGAGGAGAGGAGAACAGAACAGGCTTCAGACCCTCCTGCAGGAGGAGAGGAGAACAGAACAGGCTTCAGACCCTCCTGCAGGAGGAGAGGAGAACAGAACAGGCTTCAGACCCTCCTGCAGGAGGAGAGGAGAGGAGAACAGGCTTCAGACCCTCCTGCAGGAGGAGAACAGACTGACTCTATTCTCTGCCCTTTGATGTGGAAATGATTTTTTTTCGGCTTCACCTCCTTCCTGGCTTTTCGGGGGAACAGCGAGGGATCAGTATGTGCCGCACACGCATGCTGCGCGCGTGGGCCTCCATGCATAAACACATGCATACGCACACACGCGTGTGCATCTGGAGCATAGCTGAACTCTGCTGATACTGCACATTGCATCTGGCCAGCAGAAACCTTCCATGAACCAGAAGACATAACCATGTCCATATATGCATATAAACTCTCACACACACACAAACACACCCACACATGTACACACACATGCACACTGACACACACACGCACACTCACATATAAAATCTTTGCGTCTACATGCAGTGCAGTAGTAAATGAGTAAATGAGTAAATGAGTAAGTAAAGATGGAAGTGTGTGGCACTCCAGCTCTTTCCCACGCTGCTGCCTCATTCCTCACACGTTTGGGATTTTTGGGGGTTCCATCCTGTTTTTCTGTGTGGGGGGGGGTGCATGACTGAGCATGGGTGTCCTTCATTGTCCTTCTGCCCCCCCACCCCTAACCCTAACCCCCCCGCCCACCCCGCTCCCCTGTCATTCTCTTTCTCATTCTTTTCCTTTTCTTCATCATCCTCCCGACCTCCCTCCTCCTTCCCCTCTCCTCCTCTTCACACTTCTGTCTTTTTCTGTGGTGTCCCAAGGCTCTGCCCCCCCTCAAGTCCACCACCCTCCCCCCCAAGCTTCCCGACCCCCCACCCCCACCCCATGGCTCCGCCCACCCCATTTGCCCCCCTCATTGATCGGATAGCAGCAGCGACCCATAATGACATCCTATTGCCCCGTCTCATTAACCCAGACAGAGAGAGAGAGAGTTGAGGAGGGGGGAAGAGAGAGAGAGAAACAGAGAGAGAGGGGGGGGAGAGAGAGAGAGAGAGAGACAGAGAGAGAGAGGGAGAGAGAAGGAGAGAGACGGAAAAAGCTCAATTTAAGTGGGGATTGTGTTAAAGTAAGGAACTACATTTATTCACTTGGGCAGAAGCTTTTTATCCAAAGTCACGTTAAAGGCACCAAAAGTAAACTACACACTGAGAGTAAACTACACACTGAGAGTAAACTACACGCTGAGAGTAAACTACACACTGAGAGGGAACTACACACTGAGAGTACACTACACACTGAGAGTAAACTACACACTGAGAGTAAACTACACAGAGTAAACTGCACACTGAGAGTAAACTACATACTGAGAGTAACCTACACAGAGAGTAAACTGCACACTGAGAGTAAACTACACACTGAGAGTGAACTACACACTGAGAATAACCTACACAGAGAGTAAACTACACACTGAGAGTGAACTACACACACTCAAACACACAAACACACACACACACACATGCACACACACACACACAGAGTGTTTGTCAGTAGTCAGAGTTAGAGCCCGGCTCAGATGGCTGCTGTTTATGTGTAATGGCTATAATAGCAATAATAATAATAATGGCTATAATGATAATAAGTCCTGCTTGTGTTGGTGATGTGTGAGTGACCTGGAGATCAGCAGGGGAAATGAGCCTCGGGTGTAATTGGAGTTTGAGGGTTATGTTCCCTCACAGGAGGATTCTGGGTGGGGAGGGGGGGGGACTCATATAAGGGGGATGGGGGAAGGGAGGCCAGTCACACACCAGTGAGTTCAGTAATGCACAACCTCTCTCTCTCTCTCCATCTGTCTCTCTCCATTCCTCTTTTTCGCTCTGTCTCTCTCTCTGTCCCTCTGTCTCTCTCTCCCCCATCCCATTTATTCTTATCACCTTCTCTTTCTTCTCTTCCCCCCCCCCCCATGCTTTTGCTGTGGTTAATCTGAGAGGGGGGTTGACAGGGTGAGGTGACTGTGTTTGTCTGTGTATACAGTGTGTGTGCGTGTGTTTTTGAATGACTATGTGTATAGTGTGTGTGGGTGTGTGTATAGTTTGTGCATGTGTGTGTTTGTGTGTAGTGTGTGTGGTGTGTGTGTGAGAGTGTGTGTGTGTGTGTATGTGTGTGGGGGGGGGGGCGATAATGATACGACTGCCTAGCTCAGACTCATCACTAAAAAGGCCCCGCCCAGCTCTGACTCATCACTAAAGAGGCCCCGCCCTCGCACACACACACACACACACACACATGCTCCTACCTCGCACACCCACACACTCATACCTCACACATACACACACACACATACTCACACACACACACACACATACACACAAACGCACACACATGCTCCTACCTCACACACATACACACACACACACATACACACTCACACCTCACACGCACATACACACCCGCACATGCATACAATATATACCCCCACAGACACCCACATGCTCAGACACACGCACATACAAATACATGCATGTACGGACATGCACACACACACACACACACACACACACAGATACACACACATGCACTCACAGCCATGTCCATGCATGCTTGCAAGTGCACACATGCATTACATATGCACTCTGATGTGTAAATATGCAAGCACACATACACTCATACCTCACACACCCACACACTTACACACACACACACACACCTCACACATACACTTGTGTGTATACACACAGGAACGCACATGGGCTCTTGAAAAAAAAAAGTGCATTAATAATTAAGGTGAAATATAATGCAATCCCTTTCTCCACGTACCCCACCCTCTGCTTCCCCCGGTACTCTTTCTTCTTGTTTCTCTCCTCCCCTCTCCTCTCCTCTCTGTTTCTCTGTTTATTTCCCTCTGTCCGTTAATTGCGGGTGTTGCAGAGTTAGGCTATGTGTCAAAATATAATATTTCTCTCTCTTTTGTCTCTCTCGGAGAGATGTGCTGGTGTGACAGTTAGGCAGCGGACATCCCAAACCAGACGCTGCGGTCATTAACAGCAAGTCGTTCACAGCCCACAACTTTTCCTCTCTAATACCCCCCCCCCCCCCCCGCCTTCCCCAGGGCAACCTGATTCGCCTCCTTTTATTTGATTTCCTCTTCTCTGAACATCTTGTCTCCTGTTTTTTCAGGAGGGGTGTCAGGGGTGTTATGGCTCAGTAGTGTCCTGACATTGAGATGCTCTACCGCTGCCTCACGCGGCTGATTGGCCAATCGGGCTTTGTCTTCGGTTTTTTTCCTCGCTGTGACAGTGGCGGGTCTTGTAGGAGTGTGTGTGTGTGTGTGTGTGTGTGTTCCTCCAGGTGAGCAGTGTGTGTGTGTGTGTGAGTGTGTGTGTGTGTGTGTGTGCTTTGGGTGTATGTGTGTGTCTGTGTATGTGCAATTTTCACATTCACACACTGAAACTGTGAAATGATGGGATTAGTGCGGGTGGTTAGTAGGCCAGCGTGTTGTAGTTTATGCTCTGCTTATTTACCGCTGTTCATCTGGATGTGGAATTAGCGTCAGCTTTACTTTACAGTGGGAAGCGCAATTCAAGAAGTATGCTAATTAGTGCCCTAGAAACGTTAGCGGCAGTTATTAATGCCATTATAAACCTCATTATTCACACGTGGAAGAGACGTTGGAACAAAGAGAGCTGTTTGGTCACCAATGAATAATTCACCACAAACAAACAGATACACAAATATTAAAATTGTGCACTGGGTTCAAGAGTCGGCTTCACCCCTCACAACCCTTCAAATATATCCCAAAACACACTCACACACACCCATATGCACACAGACGTTCACACACACCCCATGAACACCTGCCATAATTCGGAAGCTTCTTTGTTTCTCTTCCGGTCTGGGTAGTGATTGTGTTCTGATTCTCGCTTTGACTGTATTCAGGCTAAGATTTTGTTCCATTTGGATTCGAGCGTTGAGTTCCTCTCTGATTCTCTTTCTGTTTAAGCACTGATTCCGCTCTGTATCGAACTCTTCCTGAACGGAGGTGCGTGCGATACAGGCGTCCTTTCTGGGCACTGAATCCAGTCAGAATCGGTCAGTCAGCATTAGGGCTGTCAAACGATGATTCGATATTCGAATGCTATTCAAATTGTTAAAAAAAACAAATGACATTCGAGCGTGAAAATTTAAATTCGAATGCGAAAAAAAGAAACGTGGCGTGCCTTTATTGCAGCCGTCTCCCTTTGTGTTAAATCAGAAATAAATCCCCCAGTTTAGCTGTTACTTGAGGGACACGGCACTTTCGACTTCATGCCTGGTTCCGTGTTGCGATATTTTCCCCCGCTGGACGTAAAAGATATTGGCACTGGCCTCTTTGCGAGTGGAACCGTCCGCTGTTTCGTGGCAAATCCTGCAGGCCTGACATTGGCATGAAACGCGTAAGCAGTTACGTTAGCTTTACCCTTTTTCTTTTTCCATGCTAGTGTTTTGGGAGTTGTAGCATTTTGGCAGGATAACGTCAAAACAATGTTGATCTTGGGTCCCTCTCCAAAAGGTCCAAGAAAGTACTTTTCAGTTTTAAATAGCACTATATTTTTAATTATTCATCAGGAGCAAAATTATTGACATTGCGTGCCTTAATTAAATCTAAATATTGTCAACAAATCAGTTGACAATTTTATTGCATCAGTTTTTATGTACGCTTTTCGATTGGACGTAAAAGTACCGCTTTTTAATCTTTTCGGCATGCATGAGTACCCCTGATTGCGAAAATGTACTGTATGTAGATCTTAAAAGTCATCTCAAATGTTCAAGTTTACTTTTTTTTCAACTTGACTGTTAATGTTCAAATACCTATGCTATGCACCCGTGCTGTTTGTGTCTCTCGTTCTATTGGCTTGTCGTGCTCTGGACATAACGCGTAATTGGCTCATCCCGAAAGTTGGTCAAATTCTGGCATGTAATTCAACACTTAAAATTGCATTGTATTCGAGTCTATTCAAACTTATGTTTTTTTTAGAAGGAATATTCATACCTCATTTTTGGATAATGGTGACAGCCCTAGTTAGAATCTATCTTAACACACACAGGGACCTTGTTGACCCACAAACACCCCCAAACCCCTCTCCTCATCCCTGCCTCCCCTTCAAAGCCTGTATCCATGACAACTGCCTCTGTTGCCGGGGCGATGAGTCCAGCCCAGGTCACTAACTCACACGCACACATACACTCACACACACTCACATGCTAACTCACACACACACACTCACACACTAACTCTCACACACACACACATACACTCACACACACTCACATGCTAACTCACACACACACACTCACACACTAACTCTCTCACACACACACACACACACACACACACATGCTTAAGTGAGAGGGAAGAGATAAAGATACAGGAACAGAGGCCAAAGAAGAAAAGGGAGAGAGAGAAAGAGAGAGAGAGATCCTAAAATAAACATGTTCTGTAGATATTGTGTGTATATTGAACACCCCCACCCCCCACCCCCAACCCCCAGTACCATTATACTTCTGAAAAAAAACAGCTGTGCGCAACGTTCTCCATGGAAACCACGCATTCCACTACTGGATACATTAGAGATTCCATTCCGTAGGGACGTCAGACAGACTAAGGGGGGGGGGGGGGAGTCGGGCTACAAGGAGGAGTCCGGATCTCAACCGCCCCCAAACCCCCCCCCCCCTCACACACACACACATCATGATGTGGTGCGTTTACCTCCCCTGACTGCCAGTGTAAGAACACAAGGTACACCTATACCGCGAGACCGAAGCTGTCAAATATTATTCCAGTAAATCTTCACGCCCGTTAAATTAGTGTCAGTAGCAATACATTACATTATGGGGTGCAAATGTGTGTTTACTTCACGTCGGTTAAATTCGTCCCAGTCGTCGTGGAGAATGAGGAGGAAAACATTGTGTCTTGTTAAATTTCCCCCTGTGTACTGTTCGCATGTATTCACAATGGGTTTGCCCTGGTGACAGTGTAGAATGATGCATTTGACAGTCATGTTGACTGAATTCATCTCTGTGATGGTTTTCAACTGAACTAAACTGTTAATGTTGATTAAATATGCCTTAGATAAGATGTTGAGTCAGCTGTAAAAAGTTACCCACCTGATTAATTAGCCTACTTAAGGTCAGAGTCCATCTCTGACGGCCATTTTGTTGGGAGAAGAACCGTTACTTGGTGAGTCGGGGCTCCATGAAGCCCAAATTGGGTGGAGCTGTCAATCATGTGCACCCGTGGTTGAGACTGAAGCTGGGATTGGTCAGTGTGATTTTCGGTGGAGAAAGAACCGTACTGATTGGTTGAGACAGGGATTTGAGACAGTGACTGAGAGTATAAGCTCCACCCATGACGGTATGAAGCTGCTGCAAAGCGGGGTGTTGGGGGGGGGGGAGTCATAACGGGGCAAGGTGACGTTAACGCCCGCCACCTGCGAAATGTGGGTAGAATTCGGCAGGGGAGTGTGACTCGGTCACTCTTACTAGCCACTTTGACGGGTGACCTTTTGGAAGCATTTTCAACGTCAAAATAATCGTAGTTTAAAAAAGACATCTGAAATAGTTGTCAATTTGAGGTGATCCTACACGATACTGCAACTCAGATGTACCCATGAATATTCTCTGAGTGTCAGCGCGGAGAACGAAGAGTGCATGCATCCAGAATTTTAAATAACGTGCACAATTATGTGATGCAAATAAAAACGGTTTTATTGCTTGCCTACAGCTGAAGGGAGCTGGGTGCTGAGATAGCTGTGATGGGCTGTGTTAAAATAAAATCTTACTCCCAAGCAAATGCATGCAGATACGCTGTCCAATTACCAATATATATATATTTTTTTTTTTGGGGGGGGTGGGTTTGGCTGGTGAAAATGCTGTGTGGTTACTGACTTGGGAAACCACTAGCCACAGGTGCTGGGGCCTGGCAGGGTGGTGCCTGGGGTTTCTGTGTGGTGTTCAGCTCAGCACGTGCGCTTCTACGCATATTTGCATTTTAGGTGCTACCTGTGCGTGCGTGTGCGAGAGAGCAGAGGTGTGTGTTTGCATGTCACTGGGAAGCCTTAGTGTGTGTGTGTGTGTGTATAAGTGTGTGTGTGTGTTTGTGTGTGTGTGTGTGTGTGTGTGTGTGTGTGTGTGTGTGTGTGTGTCTCTGTCTGTGTGTGGTGTGGTGTGGTGTGTGTGTGTGTGCGTATAAGTGTGTGTGTGTGTGTGTCTGTGTGGTGCGGTGTGTGTTTGTGTGTGTGTGTACATAAGTGTGTGTTTTCTCCCAGAGAATGAGTCTCATTGAAACAGGAACATTGGGCCTGTGTTCATGCTGTGTTTCGCCTAGTTAAACCAGATCGTGTGTAGCAGCTATAGCTGATTAATTACTGCTCAATTAAGTCTGGCGTCCCTCTTAATATTTCACCGTGTAACGGGCCTGTCGCGGTCCATTCGCCTCTCTGTGATGAGTGATGTTGGCCGATAACGCGGCTAATTCCCTCATTGATGAGTCCGTTACCTCTCAGGGACAGCTGCGTTTCCCCGGTCGCTCGGGTCCGCGTGTTCTCCCGGTCGCTTGGGTCTGTGTGTTCTCCTGGTCGCTTGGGTCTGTGTGTTCTCCTGGTCGCTTGGGTCTGTGTGTTCTCCTGGTCGCTTGGGTCTGTGTGTTCTCCTGGTCGCTTGGGTCTGCGTGTTCTCCCGGTCGCTTGGGTCTGTGTGTTCTCCTGGTCGCTTGGGTCTGTGTGTTCTCCTGGTCGCTTGGGTCTGTGTGTTCTCCTGGTCGCTTGGGTCTGTGTGTTCTCCTGGTCGCTTGGGTCTGTGTGTTCTCCTGGTCGCTTGGGTCTGTGTGTTCTCCTGGTCGCTTGGGTCTGTGTGTTCTCCTGGTCGCTTGGGTCTGTGTGTTCTCCTGGTCGCTTGGGTCTGTGTGTTCTCCTGGTCGCTTGGGTCTGCGTGTTCTCCGGTCGCTTGGGTCTGTGTGTTCTCCTGGTCGCTTGGGGGTCTGCGTGTTCTCCTGGTCGCTTGGGTCTGTGTGTTCTCCTGGTCGCTTGGGTCTGTGTGTTCTCCTGGTCGCTTGGGTCTGTGTGTTCTCCTGGTCGCTTGGGTCTGCGTGTTCTCCTGGTCGCTTGGGTCTGTGTGTTCTCCTGGTCGCTCGGGTCTGTGTGTTCACCTGGTCGCTTGGGTCTGCGTGTTCTCCCCCCCCGACGTAGTCCTTAAGGGAGTCTAGGATTTCTCAAAATCAAGCAAGGCCCATCTGGTGTGTAAGATCTCATTACAGAAGCTCCCTGGACACGCATTATACCATAGAGAGAATCGCACTGCTCCTCTCTACCACTACACCATTGCATTAATCATACTGCTCTCCACTCTGCCATTATACCACAGAGTTCATCAGACTGCTCTTCTGTACCATTATACCATAGAGCTAATCAGACTGATCTTGTCCACAATTATGCCATAGAGTGATTCTGACTTCATTTTTCGTCTGCATGAAACCATAGAGTTCATTTAACTGCAGTCTAAATTATAACTGTGCTGTACTGTAGGGCAGTGTAGTGCACTCTGCTGTAGGGTAGTGTTGAGCTGTTGCATTGTGGGATACCCAGCTGCTGCTATGACAGAAGTGGCTGTCACAGTGTTCAGGGTTAACTGTGCTGATTGATCAGTGGTGAATGGAGTGAGGCCAGGGGCAGTAAATCCAGGGGCAGTAAATCCAGGGGCAGATTCTGCTTCGATCTCCCCCGCTGCCTTATCCGAGCGGCGAGGAGGGGAGGTTCAGCCAATCAATCGACCGGCCGATCGGTCGGGCTGAGCCCTGGATTACGCCCCACCCCGACCTCGGCCGCCAGAGAGTAGGAACTGTTTGCTTGACAGTTAGTGTGTGTGTGTGTGTGTGTGTGTGTGTACTGAACGTGTATGGGTATGTGTGTGTGTGTGCATGTGTGTGTGTGAGTTTGAGTGTGTGTGTATGTATGAGTGTGTGTGTGCACATGTGCGTGCATGTGTTTCTGTGTGCATGCCTGTCAGCATGTGTATGTGTGTGTGACTTTGAGTGTGTGTGTGTGTGCGTGCATGCATGTGAGTGTGTGTGTGCGTGCATGTGTGTGCGTGTGTGAGGTTGATGGGTATTGTAGATCTCTCACTAATGTGTTACCCCTGTCCCCAGCAGGGTTGGATCTGGGCTGTTTTCCCTGGGGGGGGCTTAGGAGGTGAAGGGGCCCCCAGGAGGAGAACAAAAGCCCCCCAAAGTTGCATGATCCTCGATACTCAGTGACATCATCACATCAGTGACATCATCATGAGGGAAGCCTGTGGATCTGGCTGCCAAAGCCATTGATGATGATGATGTCACCTGAACAGAGCGGCCAATCAGGCGCATCCTCCCTCAGCCCTGCCCGTCAGTCTGGCTGTTGCCATGGACGCGCCACGCCCTGCCCCGCCCCGCCCCGCCCCGCCCGTGCTGCGGGGGCCTCCGCGATCGATCCGCTGAGTCATCTCTTTAGCAGCGGTCCGTATGGAGCTCCGTGGGCACGCCCGGCCCGGCTCGAACCCCCGTCTGGAACCCTCCCCGGCTGCGCAGGGCGTGTCCCGCAGGCCCCCCGGAAAACTCTGGAGGGAGTGGATCTGAGCGGCGAGGCTGTCCCGTCCCGCTGCGGGTCTCACCCCCCGCCGGCCCGGCCTGGCCCAGGGTGCGCGGCCCACCGTGAGCAGCCCACCGCGAGCATGCGCTCCAGCCGAGGCTGTCTCCAGCCCGAGTCCGTTTCACTCACACGCGCTCCAGCCGAGGCTGTCTCCAGCCCGAGTCCGTTTCACTCACACGCGCTCCAGCCGAGGCTGTCTCCAGCCCGAGTCCGTTTCACTCACACGCGCTCCAGCCGAGGCTGTCTCCAGCCCGAGTCCGTTTCACTCACACGCGCTCCAGCCGAGGCTGTCTCCAGCCCGAGTCCGTTTCACTCACACGCGCTCCAGCCGAGGCTGTCTCCAGCCCGAGTCCGTTTCACTCACACACTGCTGGGCCTCGCTCTGCTCCGGGGTTCCGAGCTGCTCCCCTGTCCCCCGTTTCTGTTACCACGCAGAATATCGACCCGACCCCCTCCGCCCCTCACCCCCCCGCCTGCCCTCCCCCCCCCCCCCCGCCCCCCTTCCACACCCCCCATGTTTTTCCTGGTTTGTTTGTTTGTTATGGGGAGTGAACCGGGGGTTGCCCGGGCAACCGTGAGCGAGCCCCCGCCCGAGTGAGGTCATAGCCCCTCAAAGGCCTCTGGGTAGAGACGCTGGAGAACAAAGAGGCCGTTCTGGAGTGATTAATCCTGTTAAGTAATGATGGGGATTGGGGATGAAAGACCCCCTCCTCCCCCCCCCCCCAGAGAGCACAGCTCAGCCATCCAATCTCCCCCATTTCACGCTGCTTTATTCGTTTATTTATTATTTATTTGCGCCATTCTCTTCTCATTTTATGGCGCATTAAATTAATGAGATCCTACACAATGGTTCAGTAAGCTGTGTCTTGGACCGCAGTGACATCACCGAGGAAAACCAGTTTCTGTGTTTGAAAAATGTGGCTCAACGCCATTTATATTACTATGAATAAATGAATAAAAAATGCGGGGGGAAAGAAAACATTTTTTCTAAATTTCTAAAATCAAAAAGGCCATAGACTGGACGCAGAGATTTTGTATCCTTGACCTTGACTCACAATTGAATAACAGTGTCACTTTTTCTCTTTATCGACAGTTTGACGCAGTTAAAGTCAAAGTTAAAAATACGTTTCAGTGAATTCAAGCTGAAGCTTTTTTAAGGATTCATAGAAGCTTTTTTACTTCCTATTAAGCCATTCTGTGTCTAAATTGGTCAATGGGAAGCGATAATTCGGGGTCAGTACTAGCCAATGGGAAGCGATAATTCTGTGTCAGCACTGGCCAATGGGAAGCAGCCATTCTGTGCATATCTGCATTGACCAATCAGAAGCAGCCTTTCTGAGTGGACCTGCATGGACCAACAGAAACAACAATTCGCTGCGTGTATACCGGCCAATAGGACGCAGGCATTTCTGCTGGCCTCGGCCAATGGGAGGCAGCCCTGCTTACTCACTGGGCAGCATTCCCCGAGTGTGTGTGTCAGAGCAGGCGTGTGGCCTGCTGGGGCTGTTTATCCCCCCGCGAGACCAGCGTGTTCACGCTTCCTGCTTATTTAGCCTCTCTGGGGACTGACGAATGTGAGCCAGAAGGACACGGGTTCGATCCCCGGCTGCATCATACCATAGACTTGCGTTAAAACCAGCTGCCTATCCACCGCTTGACCGTGTCGTTTGAGCGAGAGAGAGAGAGAGAGAGCGGTGCTTCCGGTGGGTAATGTCTTGCTAAAGCACTGAAAAGAATTGATGGCAACCAGCAAAAAAAAAAAAAAGAAATATATATAAATAATAAATGAAACAATAAATTAAAACGTCGGGGATAAAACGAGCAGAAAACAAAACGAAGTGATGGATTGTGGGTGGTGAAGTCGAGCCCTGTCGCTCCGAGCCTGAAGACCCACAGACGGTCACGAGAGGGGCACTCTGGTGCCTCTGCAGCAGAGAGCAGCAACACCCCCACGAAATCAGCAGCAAACTTGAGCTGACTAGAGAGCAGCAACACCCCCACGAAATCAGCAGCAAACTTGAGCTGACTAGAGAGCAGCAACACCCCCACGAAATCAGCAGCAAACTTGAGCTGACTAGAGAGCAGCAACACCCCCACGAAATCAGCAGCAAACTTGAGCTGACTAGAGAGCAGCAACACCCCCACGAAATCAGCAGCAAACTTGAGCTGACTAGAGAGCAGCAACACCCCCACGAAATCAGCAGCAAACTTGAGCTGACTAGAGAGAGAGAGAGAGAAAAAACCCTTTTATTTTACCTTCGTTTTTTCCCCTCTGCTTTTGGCCTTGGTTGTCATGGAAACCGTCATGTTTAGATTTTGTGATTCAGTTAAATCTATCTATTCATCCTTAATTAAAAAATAAATTTTAAGAGTGTATACAGAAGTTCCTGGTTTATTTTTGTACAAAGGAAACGCAGTGTGCACACACACGCACACACACACACACTCACATGCACACACACTCACGCGCACACACACACACTCCCTCCCTCTCTCACTCTCTCTCTCTCTGTTTCTCCCCCTCCCCCCCTCTCTGTCGCCGCCCTGCAGGCTGGAGTGGGTGGAGATCATCGAGCCGCGGACGCGGGAGCGCATGTACGCCAACCTGCTGACGGGGGAGTGCGTGTGGGACCCCCCCCAGGGCGTGAGGATCAAGCGCACGGGGGACAACCAGTGGTGGGAGCTGTTCGACCCCAACACGTCCCGCTTCTACTACTACAGCGCCGCGTCCCAGCGCACCGTCTGGCACCGCCCCCAGGGCTGTGACATCATCCCGCTCGCCAAGCTGCAGACGCTCAAGCAGAACTGCGACTCGCCCCGGCGCGTCTCCGCCGGCAACAGCCCCGCCCACAGCGCCGCCGTCAGCCAGGAGGGCAGCACCTCCTCCTCGCTCGACCAGGAGCTGGCCGAGAAAGCGGCCCCCGGCCGAGAGAGGGGAGGTGAGCGGGGGGAGGGTGAGGGGGAGGGAGGGAGGGAGGGGGAGGGGTGGGAGGGAGGAGGGAGGGAGGAGGGGAGAGGTGAGCGGGGGAGGGGTGGGAGGGAGGGAGGAGGGGAGAGGTGAGGGGGGAGGGGGGAGGGGGTGGGAGGAGGGAGGAGGAGGAGGAGAGGTGGGGGAGAGAGAGGGGGTGAGGGTGAGGTGAGGTGAGGAGGTGAGAAAGAGAGATGAAGGGGTAAGGGGAGGGGGTGGTGAGGGGGGAGAGAGAGAGGAAGGGTGAGATAAGGGAAAAGGTGAGAGAGAGGAGAGAGAGAGGGTGAGGGGGAGGAGGAGAGGGAGAGAGAGAGAGAGAGGAGGGGTAAGAGAGGGGAAAGGTGAGAGCAGAGAAGAGAGGGATGTAGGGAAAGAAAGGTAATAGAGGAGAGAAGAGTGGGATGGAGAAGGAGAGGAAGGTTAGGAGCAAGTGTGAAAGGTAGGGTAAGGTGGGGGAAATGAGAGAGGGGGGGAGGTAGAGAGATGATTTACGGAAGCTGGAATGGGAGAGGGAGAAAGGGAGAGGATGAGAAGAGATGGAGGAAAAGAGAGGGAAGGGAAGGGAAAGGGGGAGAGAGGGAGAGAGAGAGAGATGGAGAGGTCCTGCAAATTCCTGTCTCTTCGTCAATCACATTCATAGCCGAGTTCAAATTCAAACGAGCTTTATTGGCAGGTGTGCAGGGAAAAAGTGTGGTGGATTGTGTGGGAGCGGGGGATGAGTCATGAAAAACCAACACAATCAATAATGGTGGGGGGGGTGGAAGTAAATCATTAAAGGAAAAGAGTGTATTAATTAATAATGCACTGGGGCTGCCAGGTGGCTCATTATGCTAATGAGCCGGGTCTCAGTGCAGTGATTCTGTGTTTTACAGTAGCCATCTTTTTACCTCAGAGTTCTTCACTTTGAACATTTGAAAACAGTTCCCTCGCTACTACTGTGCGTAATTCTGCCTCATAACTATCTTTTTTGAATACTTAAATTTTTTTTTTGCAGGGCACAGGGTGGTCCCCTTGTGCCTTTTCGTTTCGCGTTTTTATTTTTTAACTTTTCGATTTTTCGCAAACGGGTTGCTGCCATCGTCCAGGTTTCCACACTTCCGGCAGGTCCTGCCCACCTGCTGCGATCTCCTCACCTGTCGCTCTGTTTCGGCGCGCCGCTCTCTGGAGGGACTTAGCCCCGCCGAGCGCGTCACGGAAAGCGAAAGCGCTCTGCGCGTGCGTCTGAGAACTCATCGCCCGGATCGGCGAGCTCCTGGACGAGCGCGGGGTGTTCGTCCCACGCGGGAGGCCCGCCTCTTCCTGTTACGCTGTGACGCAGAGAAAGCGGCTCGTCGCGCGTGGCGAGTTGCCGTGGAAACCA
This sequence comes from Anguilla rostrata, assembly GCF_018555375.3. Lineage (NCBI taxonomy): Eukaryota > Metazoa > Chordata > Actinopteri > Anguilliformes > Anguillidae > Anguilla > Anguilla rostrata. Next base: position 65,815,700 of record NC_057936.1, read on the forward strand.
GCATTAAGGGGGCGGGGCTTCAGGGGTAGAGACCGATAGCCCCGCCCAGCGGAGCCACACACTGACAGACTTACAGTAGACGCAGTAGACAGAGATTTGTAAAAAAAAAATGTGTCCGTTTTGTGGGTCACCTCAGAGCTCCTCAGAGGGGAAGGACCCCGAGGTCCTGTTGGGAAACGAGGAAGGCTCGGCTTGATTCTATTTATTTATTTATTTATTTATTTATTTTTGTTTTTATGAATTTTATGATTTATTTTACTTATTTTATTTGCCGGATTTTATTTGTATCCCTCCAAAATTTGTGTGGCTGTGTCGACTGGCGTTGTTTTAGGTATTGTGGGATCTTTTTATTTTTGGCCACAGAAAAGCAGGCGGACTGTCGGGACTGCCTGGAATGGTGGCTGGATTGTAAAAAGGAGTAAACCCCAGTGCATGCTGGGAGTCAGAAAGAGAACTGATTTCTACCCAGAGCAGGAGACGCGGAGACGTGGGGGGAATGACTGATTCATCTTCAAAGCCCCAGGGATCAAACATATCCCATCATCCACCTCACACTCACACATGCAGGGGACACACATATACACACACACGCAAGTACACACACACACACACACACACAAACACATGCACACACACACGCACACAAGTACACACACACACACACACAAACACATGCACACACACGCACGCAAGTACACACACACACACAAACACACGCACACACACACGCACGCAAGTACACACACACACAAACACATGCACACACACACACGCACGCAAGTACACACACGCACACACACATATACACACACGCAAGTACACACATGCAAATACACACACACCACCTAACAGACACACATACACACACCCACAGACACACCCTCGCAAACACACACACACTCATGCACACACACGCACACACATTTCCATTCCTTATTTGACACAGCTAGTACAACGTTCGACAACGCCCCCCCCCCCTCCCCAATTTGTTCTTAAATATCCGGCATTCAGGGAAGTCTGGGACAATATAAGCACTTGGGGGCGACAGACTCTGGAAAAGATCAAAGCCAGAGCATCGTTCCCGAGCAACACTGGAGCCACAATGTTCCGTTTGCACAAACAGCTGCTCCGCCAGAATGTTGCCATGCGACGACTGGAGCTGTCCTTCACAAGTGACATCGCTTATTTATTTTTTTTTTAAAAAGAAAAGAAAAAGACAATCTGTTAGCGGGTCATTTTGCATTCCGTTCTTTTGTCAGTTTGATGGTGAAGGAGCATCTTGTGTACGCACCAACGTCCTTACGAAGCCGCCGTCTACAGGGACACTGAGGCCAGGAAAAAAAAAAAAAAAAAAAAACTGTATAGGATCTGCCCACCTGTGCACACCTGTGTTCACCTGGGGTGTGACTCAACACAGTCTGCTGAGCACGCTGGGATAGTGAATAGCAGTAAAAACATGCGGGATCTGCAGCTGCCCAGGACATTTTTTTTTTTGGGTGTTGGAGATTGTGTCTTTCCATTGGCTGGGAGAGCCAGTTGAGGCTGTGAGGGAGGAGTTGTCCTTCTAGGTGTGAGTGTATTTTTTTTTTGTTTTCTCGTAAGCACATTTACCGGTGTTTTGTGCGCAGTTCTGAGAGCGCGCATTAGGGTCATCCTCTCGCGCGGTAACGGACGCTGCTGATGTTACTTACAGTGACGGGAAGCCGAATTTTGGAGGTTTAAAACCGAATGTTCCTTCGGGTCCGGCGCGCAGGGAGAGAGACAGCTGGGCGATCCCGCGTGTTCCCCCTCGGACGTACGGACGCTCGCGACGTTCTCTCGCGAAAATAAAAGCGGAGAAACGCGGCAGCTGTGGCTTTTTGGCTTTTTAGCTTCTCACAGCGATGCAGAGGAACGGTTCCGCCTGATTCATACTTTGTCGCGTGACAAAAAGGACGCGACAGAAAGAAAAGTGGCGCACAGGTTGGTCCACCTCCATCTCTGCGCCACAGAACCCGCCAGCCGGTCCAGACGTGGGCGACTGGCGGTGCCTGCCCTGGCCCTCGAGGGGCAGGATTGGATTTGAGCGCTGGACATTATCAACAGCACATATTTTATGGTAATTATGGCGCCCTCTGGTGGCGACGAGGCCCTAAGCAGCCGCCCCTGGCGCTTATCGCTTATTGGCTCCGGCGGTCGGCCCCGCGGCTCACTGGCTGCCGTAGGGGCGTAAAATGGCGGTAAGACGACAGCCGGCGCCAGCGGCGGTCCGATAGGCCCCGGGTTCAACCCCCGACCGCGCGCACGAACGCCTGCGCCTGCCCGCTTCCCGTCAGGGGCGTGTTCTGGGACTGCGTATCCATGGAGACAGTTAGGCAGCACCTGAGGGTGGGGCTGTTTGAGGAGGCGCCGGTGGAGACGTGTCGGGGGGGTTGCTTTGGGGGTGGGGGTGGGCGTTTAACAGACACGCTCGTTCTCTGCCAGCGGAGTCTCTCCCTCAGCGGAGACGCCGCCCGGCGCCAAGCCTCTTCCTGCTCGCCGAGGGGGCGGAGCCAACCACGGACACGCTGGCACACCGCCCACTCAGCGCGGGAATTACCGCAGAGAGAGAGGAGGAGAGGGAGGGAGAGAGAGGGAGGGATGGGAGAGGGAGGGAGAGGGGAGAGAGAGAGGAGGAGGGAGGGAGGGAGGGAGAGGGAGAGAGAGAGGAGGGAGGGAGGGAGGAGAGGGAGGAGAGAGAGGAGGGAGAGGGGAGGAGAGAGGAGGGAGGGAGGGAGGAGAGGAGGGAGAGAGAGAGAGAGAGAGGGGGTGAGAGGGAGAGAGAGGGGGGAGAGAGAAAGGGAGGGGGAGAGAGAGAGAGAGGCTTGCTGTTATGCCGAACAGGCCGCGGCAGCCCTGCTTCCTGGATCAGACAGGTCATCCTTACGGGGTATTCCTGATTCTGCTTCCATCCCCAAAGCCTGAGCTGACTCCCTCTCTCCCATGGAAGACTGGTGGTTTTCCTCCAGCACAATTCCTTAAGCTGTAGAATTCCTGACACTGGGAGAATTCCTGACACTGGGAGAATTCCTGACGCTGGTAGAATTCCTGACTGGACTGACACTGGAGAATTCCTGACCTGGAAATTCCTGTACCGGGACAGCGGACTGACTGGAAACGACGAAACCCACGTATCCGGACGTCCGGGCCGAGCGGTGGCCCACAGACCTCGTTTTCCAAAACGATGATCCCTGGATTTGATTTGATTTTCCAAATACATTTAACCTCAGTTAACAGGCAGTGAACTCTGAAGCCCTGATATCAGCACTATCGGGGTGTCGGGGGTGAGGAGGGCGGGGGGCTCCAGCCTTCCCGCTAATCCGCTAACTCGGCTCCGCTCGTTTGGAGCCGTTTCCGCGAACGCCGCGCCGCTCTGTTTGCACAGAGAGCCTGTTTGCTGCGCTCACACTCCTTTATCCCGCCCGCTAAACGAACAAACATCAGCCGCTCACACTCCTTTATCCCGCCCGCTAAACGAACAAACATCAGCCGCTCACACGCCATCATCCAGGAGTGGATTACAGCACAGAACTCAGAGACGAGCGGAGAGGGGGAGAGAGAGAGAGAGAGAGAGGGAGAGAGAGGGATGGAGGGTGGAGGTTAGTGGTGGAGGGGTGGTGGTTCGGCAGGAATATTGTAGTTTGGACACGGCAGTATTGATATGAGACAGCACGACTCTGATTGGTGGATACTACTTCCTGACTAGTGCCCACCGACAGCACCCACCAATCACCATCAACGTTGTTTTGGTTGTCCCCAGCGTACTCTGTGATTGGTGGACTTTCCGCACGCGGGGCGATGTCAGGACTGTCGTGTGCAGGGCTGTGCAGCCGTGGTCCTGCTTGGCTCCTGGTTTCTCACTAAAGCGACTTGGGTAACCGGGTGAGCTGCCGACAGCAGCTCTGATTGGTCCTCTGATTGACCAATCGGCGCTGAGGAGGGAGAGAAACCTGCCGCAGGGTGAGGGCTGCAGTCTGTTTTACCGCTGCTGGGGTCAGAGGTGAGGATGAGGATGGGGGGGGGGCAGTAAGTAGGCCGTTAGCCGCGGCTCCAGGACCGTTTTGTTCCCATTTAATACGTCTGACTGGCAGAGAGCCCAGCACTGTACCTGCAGTCAGCAAAACACCCTGCACACACTATATACACTACACACTACACACTATACACTACACACTACACACTATACACTACACACTACACACTACACTACACACTACACACATACACTACACACACACTACACACTATACACTACACACTACACACTATACACTACACACTACACACTACACACTATACACTACACACTACACACTATACACTACACACTACACACTACACACTATACACTACACACTACACACTATACACTACACACTACACACTATACACACACACACACACACACACACACACACGCATATACACTATATACACTACACACACACACACACACACACATATACACTATATACACTACATACACACACACACACATATACACACACACACACACACACACGCATATACACTATATACACTACACACACACACCATATACACACACACACACACACACACACGCACACACATATACACTACACACACACACGCATATACACTATATACACTACACACACACGCACGCATGCACACACACACGCACGCACACACACACACACGCACACACACACACATATACACTACACACACACATATACACTATATACACTACACACACACACATACACACACACACACACACACACACACATATACACTATATACACTACATACACACACACACACACACACACACACACACACACACACACACACACACACACGCATATACACTATATACACTACACACACGCACACTTCCACACACACACACACACACACACTCAATGCTAAGGGCCACCCTGACTGCAGTCCATTGTTGTCTCCATGGAGACACAGGACCACCAAAGTCATTGGTTGGTGGCCGCGTTCCTTTCCTGCTTGTTTCCCACCCAATGAGCCAATCTCCTGCTGCTCTGCTCCCGCTCCCGGGGGTGGGGGTGGGGGGGGGTTTGGGGAGGAGATGGGAGAAATGGGTCAATCAATAGAGCCGCATGCGATTGAAAAGGGAGACAGGGAGAATAAAGACTCTCTCCCAGCACAGCTGCTGCTGTTGTCCTGTTATTTTTCTGTTTTTTTTTACTGGTTGAGCTTTGATGGACTATTCCTATGCCAGAATCTCTCTCCCTCCCTCTCTCTCTCTCCCTCTCTCTCTCCCTCCCTCTCTCTCTCTCTCTCTGCCCCTCGCTCCCTCTCTCTCTCTCTATCCACCCCCCTCTCCCTCTCTCTCTCACCCTTCCCCCCTCGCTCCCTCTCTCTCTCTCCCCTCTCCCTCTCTCTCTCTCTCTCTCACTTTATCTCTCAGGCGGTGCAGATGAAACAGGGCTGTGTGTCGCCCGGCTGGGTGGGCGGGCGGGCGAGCGAGTGAGTGGTAAGGCGTATGAGTCACAGCCACTCTGAGCTCTGACCTGCTGTGACTCACCACCAGCAGAATGCAGCAGGGGATTCTGGGTAATGTTACCCTTCGTGTATAGCGCCCTGACAGCCCTGTCCTGTCTCAGCTTTCGGTGGATGTGGACTTAATCGGGTGTGCGTGTGTGACTGTGTGGGGTCCAACGTTAAAATTAGGCCAGTGTTCTACTTTCCCCAGGCCCCTTTCCCCCGGCCCAGATGTTCCAGAAATAATACCGCTCTTTAAAGGAGATTATACAGTGTTTGCATTAAAAAGTGTCAAAATGCCTGTCGATCAACAGCACTGGTGTGAAAAAGAGGCGGTCCTTTGTTCAGTCTGAAAATCGGCCAATCGCTGCTGCTTTCTGAGTTGTTTTTCGACCAATCCCAATGCGCATTGCTGGAAACCGTGGGTGACTCCTCCTTCGCTTGGGGATTTGGAATTTCGAGATGAGACGCTCGCAGTTCAATCGAGGATAAAACAATTATAGCGCAGTTTAATTCACACCTCTGCCATCAGTCCTGGGGGGAAATTAAGATTTTTCGGTGCCCTGGAAGACAGGTCTGTCACTTCAGTTTCAGCAATATAAGCAAGTGGCTAATGGCTAGTGGCTAATCCATCTTTCTGGGGAATTCACATAGTAGGGAATATGTTTAACGGAGGTGCTGTCTCCCATTTTTACATTGGGATAATCATTTTAATTTATTTTGAATTAATCCTTTTGCCACTTTTAAAGCGTAATATGAAATTTCAAATGCCTTATTAGAGAGTGCAAAAGCATATAAGGTAAATGGCATTTAAATTATCATTTTGATAGCGTTATTGCATAATCACATGAAAATGTATCCACGCAGTTCGAGAAATACGCTTTAATTTTCCAATTTCCATTATCATTTGAATAAAGCTAATCAGAAGGCGTGCAATTCTGTGATGAAATGTCAGTGCTGGTTTGTATCTTTCTGTGCACCCCTCCTAAGGTCAATTCAACTGCTGTGTCTTTGCAGTGCATTGTGGGTACAGGTTACATTATCGCGGGGTGATTTTTCTGAACGGACCTAATGAGCAGACCTAACAGGAGCGAGTGTGTGGCTGTCGTCGTGGAAACCACAAGGATAACAAGGAGAGGAGGTTCCAGTCTTCATCGCCCCCCCCAAAAAAAAAAAGTCTGTTACTCTCGCTAAAGGATGCTAGGTCAGCTGGTTTTGGAGTCAGAAGCCCAGATTGGTGGTTGCGTCCTTCCGTGTGCGGCTTCTTTCCTTACCCGAGTTCGCACGGTTTTATGTGTTCGACATGAGCAAAGTCACGACGGACAAAAGGTGTCCTCCGAGACGATAAATTATGTATGTGTAGGACAAACGAGGATCCCAGAACCATCTGGCGTCCGATTCGGGACGCGAAACTGAGATGACGTTCAACGGGACGCCTGTCGCGAGCAGTTCGATGCGCCCGCAGAAGTTCTGTGTCGTGTTTATCAATTTCATGGTTTCCCAACTCCTTGAAAAACCCTTGAAAGTCATCAAATTTAGTTAAATAGAATCAAGCGCTTTAAGGTTTTTGAGAGAAGCTAAAACTACGATGGCAGAGACTTCACAAGTGCTTTAATTTTGCTGAGAGATTTTAAAGAGCTTGCCTTGAAAAGATTTGTGCCTGCATTCATGGACGTTGAAATGAAACTCTGTCCTAAGAAGCAGATCCTGGATGAGATTCTGCTTGTTTTCGGAGGGTTTTACAGACATATCAGCATTAGGATTGGCCGCATTTTCTCGAGAGTTTTTGTAATCCCTTTGAATAATTAGAAGTTACAGTTCATGAGATTTTAAGAATGTTTCAGAGTAACGGGGGAAGTAAAAGACAAAAACAAGCAGACACACTCATATGTGCACACGTTCCTCACACACACACACACACACACACACACACGTACATGTTTATCACACGCACGCGCAAACACACATACACATGCAGGCACACACGCACACACACAAAGACACGCGCGCACACACACACAGATATATAGAGGCAGAGAATGTATGAGAATGTGTAAATTGATTTGAAGGTCAAATATCCATGAATTATTTATGGTGGAGACTGGTGGAACAGTGTGCACTTCGCTGTTTGTTTCCCGCTTAAGACAGACGGGGAAGGATGGAGCGCGCGAGGGAGACAGAGTGAGAGTAGAAGATAGGGATGAAGAGAGATGGAAAAGGAGAGATGGAGAGATATAGAGCAGATGAGAGAGAGAGCGAGGGTTGAAGACGGAGAAAGAGAGATATGAATATTCACACTGGCAGGGGGAGATAGCGGAGGTGCATTGTGGGTACTGGGGCTTTGTCAGTGTCTTGTGTAGTGTAGTGTTCTCTTGCTTTTTACTAAGTGCGGACTTCATCATTCTATTCTCTAATAGCCCATCCAACCCCCACCCCCCCTCCTTACTGCCACCAAACTTCACAACCCCCCCTCCCCTGGTACACAAAGGGGAATCTCTGTATTTTGTCCAGGGTTGGGACACAAAGATGTGAGAGGATGTTGGATGTTCCACCAAAGTCTCGATGTGATTTCACACTTCTCACTTACTCTCTCCCTCTTTCACTCAATTGTTTTTAGAAAAGCTATTCAGTTCAGTTCAGTTCAGATCCACTTCATTGGCGTGACGAGCTGCCTACATACGTAATATTGCCAGAAGCCTATTCTGAAAATTACAATTAACAATTTGAACTTTGTGAGAGAGAGAGAGAGAGGCATTTACATTAAAATAGGATTTCAAAACAAATGAACTGGGTCTTAGTTCATCCATTCTTTATTATTATTTGCTGTGTGGAATAGCTTGCCAGGTTCATGTAGTAGCGGTATAAACGCTGAGGGTTTCTCAATACCCAGCTTGATACAGTGCTGGATACTGCCTAGTTTGTAGGTAAACGGTAGGCAGTAGGTACCGTGTAGTGGTAGGCAATGGCGAGCATTGTTGGGCTGAATGGCTCGTTCTCCTCATGTTAAGTTGTGTTATACATAAATTATTTGCGTTAATTGCTTTCCCTCTGTCTCTCAGCGTTTGCTGAGGGCCAAGCTGGCTGAACGTCGGTGGTTACCCAGAATCCCCCAGTTTGTGGCTGAAATAGATGCCGCGCCACCATTGTGTCTGTGTGCAGAATGTGGTGATTTTTGCCACCATTGTGTCTGTGTGCAGAATGTGGTGATTTTTGCCACCATTGTGTCTGTGTGCAGAATGTGGTGATTTTTGCCACCATTGTGTCTGTGTGCAGAATGTGGTGATTTTTGCCACCATTGTGTCTGTGTGCAGAATGTGGTGATTTTCGCCACCATTGTGTCTGTGTGCAGAATGTGGTGATTTTGCCACCATTGTGTCTGTGTGCAGAATGTGGTGATTTTTGCCACCATTGTGTCTGTGTGCAGAATGTGGTGATTTTTGCCACCATTGTGTCTGTGTGCAGAATGTGGTGATTTTTTCCACCATTGTGTCTGTGTGCAGAATGTGGTGATTTTTGCCACCATTGTGTCTGTGTGCAGAATGTGGTGATTTTTGCCACCATTGTGTCTGTGTGCAGAATGTGGTGATTTTCGCCACCATTGTGTCTGTGTGCAGAATGTGGTGATTTTTGCCACCATTGTGTCTGTGTGCAGAATATGGTGATTTTTCCTGTGAAGGTTTCATCCCTTTTGGAACAAGGTGAAGGAGCAGGAAGTGGGTTCCTCTCTCTGCCAGCTGTGTATAGTTTATTTAGGAGATCCTGTCCCTGACTGTTTCAGTTGCAAGGGTGTGCTCACCAAGTTTACCCTGGGACATGGTCCGTCTTGTACAGAGGACCATTTCATTTTAATACGTTTACTGTCGTGTTAAAAATTCCCTGGCGCAGTTAATGCCAGACTGAGGTTAGCTATAGCGCACGGCTGCGGTTTTGCCCTGAGTTAATTTGTGTCCCGTTTACCCAACGCCTAGGCACCTTGCGTTTATGTGGTGCCAGGGCCCAGTTCTGACAGTACTGCTCCGGCAGTTCTGCTGTAATCCTTGTTGCCATGGGTAACAGCAGGACCGGGCCCATCTGCGCAGAGCGCAACCTTTGACCTCCGCTTCGCACAGGAAGAGGCCGAGAGGTACAGCAGACCGCACTGAGGAAGAATATTGTGGCTGAAACATGTTGGCGTTACTGTTTCTTTTTTTGTTTTGTTTTTAAATCTGACTGATATGCCAGTTCGAGGCATTTTCATTTATTTCTTCCTCCAGTGAGAGTTTGCCTTGATCTTCATTGATGTCCTAGACCCAGTTTTATACACTTTATTGGCTGGTCTTAACTTGCTACAGATTGATCCAGCAGCAGCACAAACCCATTACATGTGTGTGTTAAACGGTGCAGATCCTGTCTAACACCAAGACCTCTCCTTCTGACCCTCAATTATGAGTTTTATGAGTTCTTGTTTAAATGAAGATGATAAGGGTGGTTTAGATGTAAAAATCAAGCCTCTTTTTCTCTCTATCTCTCTCTCCCCCCCCCTCTCCTTTCCCTCTCTCTCCCCTCTCTCTCCCCCTCTCTCTCTCTCTCTCTCCCTCCCCCTCTCTCTGTCCCTCCCCCTCTGTGTGATTGGCAGGACGTCCCCGTTCAGGTGGAACACCGGCACTAAGGAGCGCATGCTGATCAAGGTGACGGACCGCGAGCCCAGCTTCCTGTCCCACCAGGGCAACGGCTTCTCCCCCGGCGAGGGCGGAGGGGGCGTCGGCACCTCCTCCCGATCCCGCCGCTCCTCGGGCAACGCCCCCCCGGACCCGGACAGCCCCCCCGTCTTCTACCCCGAGCGCCGGCAGTCGCCCTTCCTGAAGAGGGCGGAGCTGGGCGGGTCCCCGCTGCTGGGAGGGGGCGGAGCCTCCCACCGCCGCTCCTCGGCCGACTCCCAGCCGCCCTCGCCCCGCTACGCCTACGAGCCCCCCCTGTACGAGGAGCCCCCCTCCGAGTGCCAGCCCCCGCCCATCTACGAGGAGCCGCCCACGGACATGCACTGCGACCCCTACGGCTCCGCCCCCTCGCCCGCCGCCCGCAAGCCTTCCTCGTCCTCCTCCTCCTCCTCCTCGCACTTCCACTCGCCCAAGCAGAGCCAGTCGCCGTACCAGCAGCTGGTGCTGACCCGGCAGAAGCAGGGCGGGCCGGGCCTGGAGTACAGCCCGGCGGGCCGCGAGTACGTCAAGCAGCTGGTGTACGTGGAGCAGTCCGGCTCCAGCCCCCGCTTCAAAACCGCCGACCGGCTGCTGCGCTACCAGACGGCGGGGCCCGGCGGCGGCGGGGCCGGGTACGGGGGCCCGTACGGGGGCAGCTACACCCTGCAGCACAGCCAGTCGCTGATCCGCGACCCGCGGGTGCTTCTGGACTGCCTGGGCGAGGCGGGCGAGCTGCGGCAGCGGCTGCTGTACGAGGACTCCATGTCCTGGACGTCCGGCGGCCAGCACGACTCCCTGCCCTCCTCCGCCGGGGCGGGGGGGTTCCCCGCCGGCGCGAACCGCAAACGCAAGACGCGCAAGCCCTCGCTGCCCCAGGAGGTGCTGGCGCACTGCGGGGAGGGCGGGGGCGGGGCGGGGGGCTGCGAGGCCGGGGCGGGGTCGGCGGGACGGGGCGGGGACTCGCCCCGGGCGGGGCTCCCCGAGGCGGTCCTGGCGCAGGCGCGGCTGGCCTGGGAGGCCCAGCAGGTGCACCAGCTGAAGCAGAGGAGCAGCTGGGACGCCGCCCAGCAGCAAGGGGGGGCGTCCCAGAGCCCCGCCCCGCAGGGCGGCTCGAAGGACGGGTACGAGAGCGACGGGGCCCTGCCGCCGCCCCTGCCGGGGCCCGTGGTGCGGGCGTTCAGCGAGGACGAGGCGCTGGCCATGCACGAGGGCCACTGGAAGCGCAGCAACCTGGAGAGGCTGGGCTTCCCCCAGGCCCTGCTGGAGAAGAGCCTGTCTGTGCAGACCAACCTGGCCTCCCCCGAACCCTACCTGCACCCCTCACAGGTGAGACACGCCCCTCACAGGGGACAGACACGCCCCTCACAGGGGTCAGACACGCCCCTCACTGGGGACAGACACGCCCCTCACTGGGGACAGACACGCCCCTCACAGGGGAGACACGCCCCTCACAAGAGAGACACGCCCCTCACAGGGGACAGACACGTCCCTCACAGGGGTCAGACACGCCCCTCACTGGGGACAGACACGCCCCTCACAGGGGAGAGACACGCCCCTCACAGAGGTCAGACACGCCCCTCACAGGGGATAGACACGCCCCTCACTGGGATCAGACACGCCCCTCACTGGGGAGGGACACACAGAGGTGAGAGAGACACTCTTTGGAGGTGTGACAGACGTACCTCGTGCAGGTGAGAGAGAGAGAGAGAGAGATAGAGGGGGCTTTGCTTATCTCCACATTTTCATGAAAACATTTTCTCAGGTGAAAGTGTAGAGCTTGGGAGGGGGCAACTCCTGTGATAATAAGACACAGACAAATACAAACACACACACGCACACACATGCACACACACACGCACACACACACACCGGTAGTTCTGCCTAATTGTTCCAGTGACAAATAGGCGATATCACTGTGATTATGCACAGACTGCCCAAGGCTAATTACACCCAGATTACTTCAACAAGCTGTTGCTGCTTCACTGAGCTATTGATTAGTTTTTTCAGTTCGTATTCTCAAATTATTTTTACTTATTTATTTCTGGCTGCTGTTGTTCTCCTCTCCTCTCCGTCTTCTCTATCTCTCTCCCTTTCTCCCTTTCCTTCTTTCACACTCTCTCTCCCACTTCACCTTTCACTTCCGCGCTGCCTCTCCCTCTCTCTCTCTCTCTCTCTCTCTCCACCGCACCCTGGCGTTTCTCCGCGCTTCCTGTGCGTGTGTGGCGCTCCTCTCCCCGGTGCGGCCGCAGGTGTGAATAATTGATGCGGCGTATCGAGCGGGGCGTCCGCGCCGGAGCCCGGCGGAGGTTAGCGGGAGGGAATCGATCGGCCATCGGAGCCCCGGGGCGGGGGATCGCGGGAGCCGGGGCCAAGCCGCCATCTGCGGCTCTCCAGAGCGATGAGCCCACACAACCCCGCCTCCCTCCCCGCCGTCCCTCCCCTCAGACACCGCTACGCCCTCCCCTCAGACACCGCTACGCCCTCCCCTCAGACACCGCCACGCCTTCCCCTCAGACACCGCCACGCCCTCCCCTCAGACACCGCTACGCCCTCCCCTCAGACACCGCTACGCCCTCCCACCAGACACCGCTACGCCCTCCCCTCAGACACCGCTACGCCCTCCCCTCAGATACCGCCACACCCTCCCCTCAGATACCGCCACGCCTCCCTCAGACACCGCTACGCCCTCCCCTCAGACACCGCCACGCCCTTCCACCAGACACCGCCACACCCTCCCCTCAGACACCGCCACGCCCTCCCCTCAGACACCGCTACGCCCTCCCCTCAGACACCGCTACGCCCTCCCACCAGACACCGCTACGCCCTCCCCTCAGACACCGCTACGCCCTCCCCTCAGATACCGCCACACCCTCCCCTCAGATACCGCCACGCCCTCCCCTCAGACACCGCCACGCCCTCCCCTCAGACACCGCTACGCCCTCCCCTCAGACACCGCTACGCCCACCTGCCAGACACCGCCACGCCCTCCCACCAGATACCGCCACGCCCTCCCCTCAGACACCGCTACGCCCTCCCCTCAGACACCGCTACGCCCTCCCCTCAGACACCGCCACGCCCTCCCTCAGACACCGCTACGCCCTCCCCTCAGACACCGCCACGCCCTCCCCTCAGACACCGCCACGCCCTCCCCTCAGACACCGCTACGCCCTCCCCTCAGACACCGCCACACCCTCCCACCAGACACCGCTACGCCCTCCCCTCAGACACCGCCACGCCCTTCCACCAGACACCGCCACACCCTCCCCTCAGACACCGCCACGCCCTCCCCTCAGACACCGCTACGCCCTCCCACCAGACACCGCTACGCCCTCCCCTCAGACACCGCTACGCCCTCCCCTCAGATACCGCCACACCCTCCCCTCAGATACCGCCACGCCCTCCCCTCAGACACCGCCACGCCCTCCCCTCAGACACCGCTACGCCCTCCCCTCAGACACCGCTACGCCCACCTGCCAGACACCGCCACGCCCTCCCACCAGATACCGCCACGCCCTCCCCTCAGACACCGCTACGCCCTCCCCTCAGACACCGCCACGCCTTCCCCTCAGACACCGCCACGCCCTCCCCTCAGACACCGCTACGCCCTCCCCTCAGACACCGCCACGCCCTCCCCTCAGACACCGCCACGCCCTCCCCTCAGACACCGCTACGCCCTCCCCTCAGACACCGCCACACCCTCCCACCAGATACCGCTACGCCCTCCCCTCAGACACCGCCACACCCTCCCTCAGACACCGCCACACCCTCCCCTCAGACACCGCCACGCCCTCCCACCAGATACCGCTACGCCCTCCCCTCAGACACCGCCACACCCTCCCCTCAGACACCGCCACACCCTCCCCTCAGACACCGCCACGCCCTCCCACCAGACACCGCCACGCCCTCCCACCAGACACCGCCACGCCCTCCCCTCAGACACCGCTACGCCCTCCCACCAGACACCGCTAGATCTCTGTGTCCCTCCTGCTAAATACTGCGACGGTTTGTTCACCTCTGAACGTTTCATTCAGTGAGGAAGCTGCCCAATCAGGAAAGGGCAGTTTCTGCAGCTTGTCCAATCAACTGCCTCATCATTAAGTACTACTCCCTTCACCTCTCTCAGGACACTGACTGTGGGGGTTTTCTGGGTATTCTCTGTGACATCACACCCAAGGAGATGTGCAACACTCTTAATCTTCCCCGAGGAACAGTCGAGCGCTCTCTCTCTCTCTCTCTCTCTCTCTCTCTCTCTCTCTCTCTCTCTCTCTCTCACGCCATTTCGCTAGTGGAGTACATGGCGGTGTGGAGCTGAGCAGCGCTGTGTGAGAATGACACCCTGAATGGAAATAAATACTAACATCATGCCAAGTCTCTCATACTTCCTCTCTTCCCCCCCTCAATCTCTACTTTACTCTCCCCCTCTCAATTTCAGTCAAATTCAACAGTGCTTTATTGGCCTGATGTATTATAATGCATTGCCAAAGCTTTACATAAACATTTACTCATTAACCTAGAAAATAATGATAAGCACAAGCCAAAGGAAAACATTTTAAATGTAAATGGGTAAACATATGTCATACACGAATATGTCATACACGAATATGTGTATGTGCACACATACAGTATTCCTTGGCCTGGGGTCTGTAGCTGAATAACTGCACTGAGTGGCTTTTTTGCCTGTTGGCTTTTCTCACAGCTTAGTGGAGCTCCATCTCCACCTCTTGACTGTGACAGTGTGGGCAGTCAGGTCTGCCTGTGACGGCCCGTTTCTGTGTTTTCTTCTCTCTTTCGCGCTCTCTCTCTCTCTCTCTCTCACTTTCGTTTAAAATATTGTTTTTGTGTGTGTGTGTATTTTTTTTACATTTTTTAAAAACTGATTGGGGAATCAAAAGTCGTTCTCTCTCTCTCTGTCTGTCTCCCCCCCCCCCCCCCCTTCAGTCGGAGGATCTGGGGGCGTGTGTGCAGTTTGAGGCCAGTCGGAACGCCCGGAACATGATGCCCAGCGCCAGCTGTGGAGTTTTCCCAGAATTCACTCTGCGCAAGCCCTCCTCCGAGACGGACATCCAGAACTGGGCGTCCAAACACTTCAACAAACACACACAGGTAACGCACACACACACACACACACACACAGACACACACACACACACACAACAAACACACACAGGTAACGCACACACACACACACACACACACACACACACACATACAGACACACAGACACACACACAACAAACACACACAGGTAACGCTCACACACACACACGCACACACATACGCACTCACATTCACACACACACACACACACACACACATTAAACACACACAGGTAAGGCACACACATTCCAAAAACACTTCAACAACCACACACAGGTAACACACACACACACAAACACTTAAAAAGTTTTCTTTTGTTTTCAAAAAGGGTTTAGTTGTTTTTTAAGCCGCCCGAGTCTAACCCCCGCCCCCCCCGTCCCCCCAGGGCCTGTTCCGGCGCAAGGTGTCGATCGCCAACATGCTGGCCTGGAGCAGCGAGCCGATCCGGAAGCCCATGATCGCCACGGCGGACCGCGCGGTGAAGAGGGAGGCGGTGGAGATCTTCAAGCTGATCCAGACGTACATGGGCGACCGGCGGGCCCGCGGCGACCCGCTGGCCGTGGCGCTGGAGGTGGTGGTGAAGGGCTGGACCAGCCAGGGGCTGCGCGACGAGCTCTACATCCAGCTGTGCCGCCAGACCACCGAGAACTTCCGCTACGACAGCCTGGAGCGAGGCTGGGAGCTGATGGCCGTCTGCCTCTTCTTCTTCCCGCCCACGCCCCGCTTCCACTCCTACCTGGAGGGCTACATCTACCGGCACATGGACCCGCTCAACGACACCAAGGGTGAGGGGGCGGGGGGGGGGCAGGGGGTGGGGCCAGGGGGCCGGGCCGGGCCAGGGGGCAGGAGTGGGGGGAGTTTTGGGGCCACACACACGCAAACACACAGACGCACACACGCGCACGCACACACAAACACACAGACACAGACACACAAACACACACACACACGCACACATACATACACGCACATGCACAAACGCACATGCGCACACATACACACATGCACACGCACGACGCCGGCTGCTCCCAGCTGACAGGAAGTGGCGTGCTGCCCCCTGGAGCGAGGAGGGGGAAGTGCAGCTGGGCGGGTTTATTCTGCCTTCCGCACCAGCTGACAGGAAGTGGCGTGCTGCCCCCTGCAGTGAGGAGGGGGGAGTGCAGCTGGGCGGGTTTATTATGCCTTCCGCACCAGCTGACAGGAAGTGGCGTGCTGCCCCCTGGAGTGAGGAGGGGGGAGTGCAGCTGGGCGGGTTTATTCTGCCTTCCGCACCAGCTGACAGGAAGTGGCGTGCTGCCCCCTGCAGTGAGGAGGGGGAAGTGCAGCTGGGCGGGTTTATTCTGCCTTCCGCACCAGCTGACAGGAAGTGGCGTGCTGCCCCCTGCAGTGAGGAGGGGGGAGTGCAGCTGGGCGGGTTTATTCTGCCTTCCGCACCAGCTGACAGGAAGTGGCGTGCTGCCCCCTGCAGTGAGGAGGGGGAAGTGCAGCTGGGCGGGTTTATAATGCCTTCCGCACCAGCTGACCTGGAAGTAACAAGATCCTGAGTTAAACTGGCGGAAATCATTACAGCGTTTCAGACCTCTCTTTCGACACACTCCCTCCCTCCATCTCTCCCCCGCTCCCCCCTCCCCTTCGCTCTGTCTCTTTCCCTGTCCTCGCCCATCCCACCTCTCTCTCTCTCTATATATCTCTCACTTTCTCTCTCTCACTTTCTCTCTCTCAGGTCAGCTGGGTTCATGGTTTTATTGCTCTTGACTTCATTAGATCGGAATGTGCTGCCAGAACAGTGATGTCACTTATTTTATTAAATGATGACAAAAGCGGTGATTATGGAAGCGCAATGTTGATCCTTTTTCTTTTTAAAAAAAAGTCAGTGTGTGACCAGCGGTGTTCCTGTGGTCAGCAGAATCTGCCCCTTCCCTCCGGTTACACCCAGCTGCTGCGTTTAGGGTTCCATCTCCCTCTCTTTTTCAGTCTCCCTCTCTCTCTCTCTCTCTCTCTCCCTCTCTCTCTCTCCTTCTCTCTCTCCTTCTCCCTCTCCTCTCCCTCTCTCTCTCTCCTTCTCCCTCTCTCCTTCCCTCCCTCTTCCTCTCCCTCTCTCTCTCCCTCTCTCTCTCCTTTCTCTCTCTCTCCTCCCTCTCTCACTCTCTCTCCTCCTCCCTCCTCCCTCTCCCTCTCTCTCTCTCTCTCTCTCTTTCCTAATCCTCTGTCTGCCAGCCTCAGACCGAAGGGTCTGCAGCTTCACAGCCTTGCCCTGTGTGGCCAAATCAAAGGTGACAAAAGACACCAGATAATAAGCGATCTCTAGAGGGTGGGGGGGCATTACTGATTGTATAGGTAGTCATGCTAATGACAATACAACTCACTGAATTAAAAGCTAAAGGATCATTATCACAGTCCTCTCTCTCTTTTTGTAATTCTCTCTCCCCTACTTCAGCGACGCTCACCCAAATTCAGAAGTCCTTCATTTGACCAAAAGAAAAAAAAACTCAGCGCTCGGAGGACAGAATCAGTATGAACAACGACACCATTAGCCATCTTTGCTCGGTGGCAGTATGTAGGTTTATGAAAATTACAGAAACACCTAAAATGCGTAAAGGAATTAAAGCTGTTTTTAGGGAAACCAGAGTGGAGAAATGTCTTTATCTCCCTCAGTTCTGTCTGTAACTGAGAGAGAAACGCACACAGCACTGGATGTGTTTCTTGTACTGCACCTTATTCAGAGCAGACTAATATGACTCAGACAATCACTGCATAATGGTGCTACTAATGTGTATTTATGACCTGGATCCCTCTCATCACATCTCATCCATTATCTTCCCTGTGTGTGTGCGTGTGTGTGTGTGAGTGCTTGTGTGTGTGTGTGAGTGCGTGTGTTTTTTATATAATAATCCAGTTGTATGTCTCCTTTAAATCTGTCATAGTGACAACATAAACACATTCCTCAACTCCTGTCATGGTGACCTTTGAACTGCATAATTGAGAGCCTGCCATTATGACATCATAAACGCATTCTTCAACTCCCGTTGCAGTGACATCACAAACGCGCATTAGAGCCCCTGTCATGATGTCATAATGACACCGCATGTACATTCTGGAACCGCTGTCAGGTATAACCAAAGCGCCTGCACGTCCTGTTTCAGTGGGTGGAGGGGCTACAGGTCCCATGTAAGGTCCTGTGATTCAGCCAGGATGCAGCATTTGCCTTCTCTGGCCCAGAGCACAGAGAAACACCGACACCTTACCATCCCCTGCAGCCTATTGGCCTCTCTGCAATGAGGATGGTGCTCTCTGATTGGCTCTGGGGATTGGGTTGTAGCCCCCGGATTGGAGGACGTTGTGCTCGAGTCTTCTTTTTTTCTCTCTCTCTCTCCCTCTGACCTCCTCTCCTCCTCCCACTGTTTTCTCTCTCTCTCTCTCTCTCTCTCATCTGCTGTGCCTCTTCTTGTCCCTGTTTCACTGTCTCTCTAATTCCCTCTCGCTCGCTTTTATTCTCTCTCTCCCACTTTCTCTCGCTCGTTCTCGCTTTTATTCTCGCTGTGCATCAGAAAAGGGCAAATCAATGCTCTCCACAGCAGGCCTCTGCATTGTTCAGAAGGGTCTCACTTGTGTGGGAGGTTGGATCAGCGGAGAGGGATGGGGCAGGGCTTTATTTAGCATGCGGCTGGGTCGCGTTTGGGGCTGCTGGTAGTGTGTGTGGAAGGATCTGAGAATGAGGGGTGGCTTTGGCGCAGGAAGAGGGGGGGTGGGAGGGAGCAGGAGGAGGTGCACTGCTGAAGGAGATTAGAGGTACAGCACTGATCTGTCCTCCTTCTTTCCCTCCTTCTCTCTCTCCCCCCAGTTGTTTTCCTGTCGAAACCAGCACACCTGTTTCTGCCCACCTCACCAGCGCCTATGTAACGCTGGCCCAGTAAACACATTCTAGAATTCTTGCGGCAGTGACATCATAGGCACATTTCAGAACCCCCTGCTGTAGTGACCTCATAAACATATTCTGGAACTCTGGCTATAGTGACATCACAGACGTGTGCTGGAACTCCTGCTGTGGTGGCATCATGAACAAGTCCGAGGACTCCTGTTCTAATAAACACATCCCTGAACTCCCGCAAACCATAAAAGCAAGGCCATAAACACATTCTGGAACTGTTGTCAGGGGACTCCCACTGTGTTAGAAATAAAGCTAGAGAAGTCCATTATAGAGCATTATTTTATCTCCCACTTAATAAATGCCTGAGTGAGTGAATACAGCTGCTGCTTGGTTCGGTGTGATGCTGTGTATCACACACAGCCTGGGCACTGCAGGGACAGGCCAATCCCCGTTAGTAACAGGACCAGCACGTTCCGGACAGGCTGGTCTGCTTGGAGCTGAACGCGATGGGCGACTTTCACAGCAATGTGTCAGGGCCTGTGTGAGTGAATAAAGCCGCTGTTCAGGGCCTGTGTCAGGGCCTGTCACACTGTTATCACGAGCCAGCTTCACCTGAGCATCTGGATCTTTTTTTTTTTGGTATGTTTTTAATATGAAACTTTTATTTTTCTGCTGCCATCTTGACCAGGACTCCCTGGCAGAAGAGATACTGTATCTCAATGGGACCTTCCTGGTTAAATAAAGGATAATAAATAAAGAAATAAATAAATAAATAAAAGCTCTGTGGAGAGAAGATGGGGGATAGAGAAGATGATAATCTGGGTGTCATGTTTTAAAGCTCTGTTTCTCTCTAAACTCACTTTTGTCTGCAATCGTGCTGTGACTGCTCCCATGTTCCCAGTCCCCCATGTGTATTTTGTGTGCTCATCCTAACTCGCGTATGCGTGTGTTTCTGTCTGTGTGTTCCAGGGGTTGCCATCAGCAGCTACGCCAAGTACTGCTACCGCAAACTACAGAAGGCTGCACTGACCGGCGCCAAAAAGGTGTGTGTGTGTGTGTGTGTGTGTGTGTGTGTGTGTGTATGTGTGTTAGTGTGTGTGTGTGTGTGTGTGTGTGTGTGTGTGTGTGTGTGTGTGTGTGTGTGTGTGTGTATGTGTGTGTGTGTGTGTGTGTGTGTGTGTGTATGTGTGTGTGTGTGTGTGTGTGTGTGTGTGTGTGTGTGTGTTGTGTGTGTGTGTGTGTGTGTGTGTGTATGTGTGTGTGTGTGTGTGTGTGTGTAGTGTGTGTGTGTGTGTGTGTGTGTGTGTGTGTGTGTACGTGTGTGTGTGTGTGTGTGTGTGTGTGTGTGTGTACGTGTGTGTGTGATAAGGTCTGTTCTTATAACTGTAACTTAATATTTCTGTATTGTTCTGTTCAGTAGAGTAATCCAGAGACTGTTCTGTTCAGTATAGTAATCCAGAGAATGTCCAGTAAAGATGGAACTATCCTGTGTTGACACTGTCATTGTACCAATGGCACCATAGCCCCACCCCCCCACCCTCCTCACCAGCAGTTCCTCCTAATGTGCATTTTCTCCAGTGCATTTTTAAGGGTGTTTTGGGGGGGGGGTTGGTTCATGTTCTACTGTAATTAACAGTCAGACGTCTCACTAATTGCCTGAGAACATTTTTTTTCTGTGCTAATGGTCCTCTGGGCTTCAGTAGGTCCTTATTTTCCTCATAATTAAGAACCTCTCCTCATGCTGCTGGTTTTTGATTAAGAATTCAATAATAATCTCTTTTATTTTTTAGTTTTATATACCCAAATCTGAAATTGCTGTACAGCTGCTGGAATTTTAAAGCTGTCACTGAGAGCACATGACAACTGACAGATGTGCAGAACCAAACGGAGTTAAATTAATAAAATATAAATTAACATAAATAATGTTCAATAAATAGGTGAGTTAAAAAAAAACCCAGATAACCCTTTTTTTTGTTCCAAATTTAGTTCAGATGAAGGGTATCTTGCCGCTGGTGTGATAACAGCATTAAATTTAAATTTCTTTAATCGATTTATTTCTTGCAGTTCATCTGTCCAGCCTCTGATGCGTAAATGAAATATCTGACATTTGAGAAAAAAGAGGGGAAAAGGAAGATAAACGTGTAATAAAAATATCAGCGAACGCACAGAGGCTGTTTGGCCTTTTATGAGCCAACTGAAGTGCTGTCCTTCTGAGTGTGATATAAATAAAGTTATGATGATTGAATTTCCATTAAAATGAAAGAGACCCTTTAGACTCATAGGCTGCTGGCAGGGTGTGGGAGTTCTGCGTTTGGGGTTTGGATGTGTTGTTTTTTTTTGGGGGGGGGGGTTATTTTTATCTTGTAAAAATCCAGTTGTGTCTGTAGGCTGCTCTGGCCTCAGTGCTGCAGCATCTTTTCGGTAAATTGGGTATTGGGGGGGGGGGGGTGTACTGAGGCGCCAGGTGATGCCACAGTCAGGACCCCACACCTGCCCCGAGCCCCAAAACACACCCTCTGGGGTACATTAGGGAACACCCCAAAACACACCCTCTGGGGTACGTAATTCTACTGAGGGAGAGATGGAGTGAGAGAGAGAGTGAGATGGAGAGAGAGAGTGAGATAGAGAAGGAGATAGGTCGTGTTGGCACGGGATAGAGAGGGAGAGAGGAGGAGTGAGAGGTAGACAGGCAGAGGGAGATTGGTCGTGTGGGCGTGGGATGGAGAGGGTGAGAGATGGAGTGAGAGGGAGGAGGAGTGAGAGACAGACAGGCAGAGGGAGATTGGTCATGTGGGCGTGGGATGGAGAGGGTGAGAGATGGAGTGAGAGGGAGAGAGAGGAGTGAGAGGTAGATAGGCAGAGGGAGATTGGTCGTGTGGGCGTGGGATGGAGAGGGTGAGAGATGGAGTGAGAGGGAGAGGAGTGAGAGACAGACAGGCAGAGGGAGATTGGTCGTGTGGGCGTGGGATGGAGAGGGTGAGAGATGGAGTGAGAGGGAGAGAGAGGAGTGAGAGAGAGAGGAGTGAGAGACAGACAGGCAGAGGGAGATTGGTCACGCTGGCGCGGGATAGAGAGGGAGAGAGGAGTGAGAGGGTGAGAGATGGAGTGAGAGAGAGAGGAGTGAGAGACAGACAGGCAGAGGGAGATTGGTCATGCTGGCGCGGGTAAATGCTTCTCTGTGCCAGTTTGAGTGCCAGGGCCCCCGTGGCGTCGCCAGGCTGTGGTGGAGGGGACAGCAGGTGCCCCCAGCCTAATCTGTGCCAGCCTCTCAGCGTGGCACTAATGGGGGCAATTTATCACCAGCCGCACCCTCCCCTGCAAAAACCCCCCAGCACCCAATGTCCTAATACACTTCCAGCGCACCCCCCCCCCCCCGGCACTCAACGTCCTGACACACTTCTAGGAAGAGTGTTAGTCTTTAACCCTTTTTAACTGGGTAACCCCGCCCCCCTCCCCTCCCCAGGGCCTGCAGAAGCCCAGTCTGGAGGAGATCAAGCACGCCCGGAACGCCATCTTCAGCCCCTCCATGTTCGGCAGCTCCCTGGAGGAGGTGATGGCCCTGCAGAAGGAGCGCTACCCGGACCGGGAGCTGCCCTGGGTCCAGACCCGGCTCTCCGAGGAGGTGCTGGGCCTCAACGGAGACCAGACCGAGGGCATATTCAGGTGAGAGAGAGACCATGCAGGTGTATCCAGGTGAGAGAGAGACCATGCAGGTGTATTCAGGTGAGAGAGAGACCATGCAGGTGTATCCAGGTGAGAGAGAGAGACCATGCAGGTGTATCCAGGTGAGAGAGAGACCATGCAGGTGTATCCAGGTGAGAGAGAGACCATACAGGTGTATCCAGGTGAGAGAGAGACCATGCAGGTGTATCCAGGTGAGAGACAGAGAGACCATGCAGGTGTATTCAGGCGAGAGAGAGACCATGCAGGTGTATTCAGGTGAGAGAGAGACCATGCAGGTGTATCCAGGTGAGAGAGAGAGAGACCATGCAGGTGTATTCAGGCGAGAGAGACCATGCAGGTGTATCCAGGTGAGAGAGAGACCATGCAGGTGTATCTAGGTGAGAGAGAGACCATGCAGGTGTATCCAGGTGAGAGAGAGACCATGCAGGTGTATTCAGGCGAGAGAGAGACCATGCAGGTGTATTCAGGTGAGAGAGAGACCATGCAGGTGTATCCAGGTGAGAGAGAGAGAGACCATGCAGGTGTATTCAGGCGAGAGAGACCATGCAGGTGTATCCAGGTGAGAGAGAGACCATGCAGGTGTATCCAGGTGAGAGAGAGACCATACAGGTGTATTCAGGCGAGAGAGAGACAATGCAGGTGTATTCAGGTGAGAGAGAGACCATGTAGGTGTATCCAGGTGAGAGAGACTAATTAATGGCTGGTTTCTCCTGCAGGGTCCCAGGTGACATTGATGAAGTAAACGCTCTGAAGCTCCAGGTGGATCAGTGGAAGGTCCCAACGGGACTGGAGGACCCTCACATCCCAGGTGTCTCCCCAACACCCCCCCCCCCCAAATCGCTCACCCTCCCTCCCAACACCCCAAATCCCCCCCTCCCCTCGTCCCCCGAATCACCCACTCACCCCTGGCCCCCTCCCACGCCTGGAACCTCTCCATTTTACATTCGACCCGAGCCGGACTGCGTGGCCAAACGTAGGCTTCTTTTTGAAGGAAATAAAAGCAGTTCCTCGTAGCCTTGAAGTAATCTAAAAAAAAAAACTAAAAAAAAACAGTGGTACCCAGAATGCATTGGACGCAGACACATATATGCACACACACACACACACACACACACACACACACACACACACAGTTGGAGTGCCAGGTTGTCCCTGAATGAGCCCTGCTCAAATTCTTCTGCACACACACACACATATGATGGAGTGGTGTGGGGGTACCATGAGAATCTGAGGAGTGCATATTTTTGGAAAGAGCCACAGGTTTGGAGATTAATCAGAGGGGGACCCTTCCAACCCCCCCCCCCTCACCCCCACCCCACGGTGTCCCAGTCCTACTGATCTAGAAAAAGGACGGGGAAGGAGAGGTGAAAAGAGAGGGGGAGAAAAGGAGAGATGGAGAACTAGAATTGAACCGTTTGTCACGTCATTACAGAGATCCGTTCAGAGATGAACTGTTCAGGCCCCGCCCCCTCCCCAGATTGAACGCTGATGAAACGACACCTCAGCCGCAGACAACAAGCAAACAGTAATTAGCACAAACTGCGGTGAGCATATAGCACCACCTGCAGGCTAGCAACCAGTAGGGCCCTAATGATCAGCGTGCAGGGAGAGAGACAGGGGGAGGGAGGGGGAGGGAGGGGGAGGGGGAGGGCGAGGGGGAAAGAGACATAGAGAGAGAGAGAGGGAGGGGGATGGCGAGAGAGAAAGAGACATAGAGAGAGAGAGTGTGTGTGTGGAGGGGTGGGGTTATGTTCTAAAGTTGTGCTTAATCCCTCTTGCTGAGTAGTCTTGATCTGATCACATGCCGTGGTGTCATCAAACAATTTATATTTCTTTTTAATACATTTTCAGTGCGTACCATTTCCCAGAGGGCCCTGTAGACTCTAGGCTGCGGGTGAATGCGGAGCCCAGGCGGTCTGAATGACCGCATGACCTCATCGGGTGCTTGTGTTTCCCCTGGCCTGCAGCCTCCCTGCTGAAGCTGTGGTACCGGGAGCTGGAGGAGCCGCTGATCCCCCACGAGCACTACGAGGAGTGCATCTCCCACTACGACAGCCCCGAGGACGCCGTCAAGGTGGTGCTGGGGCTGCCCCGCATCAACAAGCTGGTGCTGTGCTACCTCATCCGCTTCCTGCAGGTACGCGCCGCTTCCTGCCCGCCAGCCGCGTCCGCTCCCTGCGGGCCCCGTGCCACTTCCTGTCCCTCAACCTCACCCGCTTCCGCCAGTACTATACCACTTCCTGTCTGTCAACCTCATCAGCTTCCTGCAGGACTGTACCACTTCCTGTCTGTCAACCTCACCCGCTTCCGCCAGTACTATACCACTTCCTGTCTGTCAACCTCACCCACTTCCTGCAGGACTGTACCACTTCCTGTCTGTCAACCTCATCCGCTTCTTGCAGGACTGTACCACTTCCTGTCTGTCAACCTCACCCACTTCCGCCAGTACTATTGCACTTCTCGTCTCTTAATCTCATCCACTTCCTACAGGCATATTCCACTTCCTGTTTGTCAACCTCACCCACTTTCTACAGGCCTATGCCACTTCCTTTTGGTCTCCTTATTCACTTCGTGCAGTTCTGTCACTTGTTTTTCTTTGTCTCTTCACCTTTGCCTGTTCTTTCTTTCTTTTTTGCTTCCTCTCTCTCTCTCTCTCTCTCTCTGTCGCCTCTCTCCGCCTGTTCTTCACTCCCTCCATCACCCCCCCCCTTTTCTCTCTCTCTCCTCTCTCAGGTCTTTGCCCAACCCGCTAATGTAGCAGTCACAAAGATGGACATAAACAACCTGGCCATGGTGATGGCGCCCAACTGCCTGCGCTGTCAGTCGGACGACCCGCGGGTCATCTTCGAGAACACGCGCAAGGAGATGTCCTTCATCCGCGGCCTGGTGCAGAGGCTGGACACCAGCTTCATGGAGGGGATACTATAGCCCAGCGCAGACAGGAATGCCACAACACAGGGTCCCACACCACACACACACACATAAATACATTCATACACGTACATACACACCCACACACCCACACACACAGACATACACAAACATACACACACACACACACACACACACACACAGAATGACATTGTGGAAACGTCCCGCTGACCTGCATTTTGTATTGATTTTTTTAACTCCAGTTCTCTGAAACTCCCTCCCGAGTGGAAAGAGAATAGAAAACTGCAGTTCATAATCAGAGTACATTTATCACCGTCGTATTGTCGGGAGTTACAAAATTAGTGGAAATGTTTCCTAGACATGTACAGTCACATTTGCCTGCCATTTCTCCGTCACTTTCAGCCGTACACACATCGATGCATATGAACATGTCTCATCCCATACCAGTCCACACACTGCCAAAGGAACAGAACACTCTCTCTCTCGCATGCGCACACACACACACACTCGCATACACACAGGCACACACACACTCACATACGCACACGTACACACACGCGCACACACATCCACACACGCACACACATCCACACATACATGCATTCACACTCACACACACACCCATGTACACACTTGCACACACATACACACACACATTAGTTGATGTCAGTGGGGTGAAGCCTGCATGGTTCTGTTTTTGTTTTGGGGGGGTGGGTACGGGGGGGCGGGGGGTTGTGTATAGGGGCACTCAGAGATCCGATCCTCAGGTGTTCTGCTTTTAAGAGCGGTGTGACTGCCAAATAGAAACACCTGCGGAGAGACACTGTGCTCCCATAGGCCCCGCTGTTCACCTGGATGAGACTCCGCCCCCCTATTCGCTCGTACAACCCCCCCCCCACCCCCCACTCCCATTCCCCACGTGCCACCTCAGCCCCATGTTACTGGCGGAGTGATTGACAGGTCTGGTAATCTAGGGGCAAGGCTGGCGCTGTGGGGGGGGGGGCGGGGGGGCAGAAGTTCCGGAATCCTGCGGTGCTGTGACCCCCCCAGAACCCCGCCCCCCCATTTCATCTGCCACAGCTGCTGTAATGCCCTGGGAAACATGGCTACGTTTTCTTTCTCTTCTTTTCTTTCGTTGTTGTTTTTTTGTTTGTTTGTTTTGTTCTGTCTTTTTTGTTGTTTGTTGCTTTTTTACATTCATTTTTGATGTGACATTTTTGTAAATTCTTTTTAATATTTTTGTAACAAGAAAGTAGAAGGTCCTTTAAACAGCAGCCTTTTTCCAAACCCCCCCCATTCCATCCCCAGCAAACGGCCAAACAAAACCCCCTGATTCCTCTCTCTCCTCCCCCCCCCCTCTCTCAGTTAGGTGATTTTGTTTTAGCCCACCCCCCTCCCTATCCACTAATCACAGTTCTGAACGTGTCTCAAGAGTTTAAATACAGTTTCTGTCTGTTCATCTGCCAGTCCGTCTGTCAGCCTGTCTGTCAGCCTGTCTGTCAGTCCGTCTGTCAGTCCGTCTGTCAGTCCGTCTGTATCAAACCTGGCTGGCTGAGTTGGCACATACGGCTGCCCTGGGATTTCAAATTGTCCTCTGAAGGTTATGATATTTAATTTAATTTAATTTTCTGTGTTTATTGTATATAACAGGAATTGTCTCTTTTTAATCCATTGTTTTATGTAATTTATTTCTATTTATTTGAGCAAGCTTTCCACAAATGCCTTTTGAGATGGGCCGAAGTTGCATGTGTATGTGTGTGCTTTGTGTATGTGCGTACGTGTGTGCGTTGTGTGCTTTGTGTATGTGTGTGCGTGTGCGTGCGTATGTATGTGCTCATCTGTGCGTGCGTGCGTGCGTTTGTGTGTATGCAGGCGTGCGTGCATGCGCGTGTGCGTTTGTGTGTATGCAGGCGTGCGTGCATGCGTGTGTGTGTATGTTTGTGTGTGTATGTGTGTGTGTGTGTGTGAGAGAGGGTGCGTGTGTGTGTGTGCGTGCATGCGTGTGTGTGTGTATGTTTGTGCCTGTATGTGAAGGTCGTACATACGAGTGCACTGGAGTGTGTGTGCACATTTTGCACGTTACTGCGTGTCTTACGTGAGTATTTGGATGTGAAATGTCTTAAAGGAGGACCATACCACAGGGACAGACTGACTACAGGAAGCTAGGCAGAGCAGTGCTCACTGCTGATTGGATGCCGGTCCAACCCCCTCACTCCCCTCTTGCCAAAATGGGCGGGGATACTAGTCAGTGTCATGAGAGCCAACTGGGTACATAAATAAACTCACAGCTTAAACTCCACCCATTCAGCTTTATTTGGCAACACTGGACACTCCTGCACACACACACACACACACACACGCACACACACACACACACACTCACACACGCACCCTCTCTCACACACACACACGCACATACACACACACACACGCGCACACACACACACACACACACACACACACACACTCGCACGGACGTTGGTTGACGCTCACCTTCGCCCGCTCACACCAGCCACACAGGTGACACCGTCGCAGTCGGCGTGGAAACGGAACAGTGATGTCACGGTGGGAGGGGGGCGGAGGCGGGCTAAGGGCCACGCGGAGGTCAGACACCCGTACTGCACCCCTCCCGCCCCGCCCGCCCCGCCCAGCCCTCACTGACACGAGGCAGAACCGTCATGACCCAAGTGTACATTCAGCCACCTGTACAGACCAGATGTAAAAATTGAGTAAATAAAAGTACCTTTAAAAAAAAAAAAAAAAAAAAAAACACCGCAAAAGTTAACAAAGCAGTAAATGTAATTATAATGACAATAGCAATGGAACTAGTCCTACGAACAGGGTGTCTTTTTTTTTTTGTTTGTTTTTTTGTTTTTTTGGTATGTTGCCATTAAATTGTGTGTGTTGGAAACAGCTATGCTCGTGTGAACCGAGGTCTCCACCTGTGTGAGTATTTTAACCCCGCGTGGGACAGAACTGAACATTTTTGGCCCTGGTGGAAGAGAGAATGAAATGTGTCCCCCACCCCACCCCCAACCCCAACCCCCTCTTCCGCCTAACCCCTTGAAAAGCAAAGCGGATCCAGAGATCAGCGTTACTACGGAGACAAAGCCCTCACTGCTTTCGTGACCTGGAAGTGAAAAAATCTGCTAAGGTCAGGACTGGACGGAAGCAGCGGGCGGCGTTGGGTGTCTCTGTCTGGTGGTGTGGGAGCTCAGCGGTTGTTTTCAGTGAATTTCAGATCGCCGCGGGTTACGGAACACTGTAGTGACATGACATCGGCTCCGCCAGTTGACCAATCACAGTCAGGGAGGGCACAGTCTGGAACGCGTCTGGATGCCTATAGGCCCATGTCCATGTGTCGTTTAAAAAATTAAAAAAAGAAAAGAAAAAGAAAAAATTTTGGGAACATGAAAACAGATTTTAAAAAATCTAATATTACAGTTGAGCTACTTTTAGCTTTTTACAAAAAAAAAGATGTTTCCTGGAAGAGATTTTTTTTTTGTGTTCCTGTTATTTTCTATAGAACTGATGTTCATTTTTTTAATTTGCTAATGCTGTTGATGTTCCTATGACAAGTTTTGTCCATATGGTTGTAATTATTAATATAATTATTTTTGACAGAGGGGTGTGAGACTACAGTGAGACTGCCCTGCCCCACAGCCAACACCCTCTAACAGCACCCCCCCCCCGTCCTCCCCCCCCCCGACCCCAACACACCGCATACCCCACACACATCCGCTAGGGCCTACCCCTCCTCCCCATACTGAAGGTTTCCATTTTAAAATACGTGTCACATTCGGTTAGGGGAGAAAACAAGGCATTGTTTAATAAATTATTGAAATGTGAACTTGTGTCTGTACAGATTTTATTTTTCATTTCCGATTCCTTCATTCTTCTAACAAAAAACAAAAAAACAAAAAACAATTGTAACACATTCCCCAGCTGTGTAGGCATCCTCTTCACCTTCCGTGGAGGTCTGTACAGCGTTGCCATGACGATGATGATGGATCCTCAAGCGCACACTAACAAGGTCGGGGATCCTGGAATCTGGCCCTGGAGGCTAGCAGCCCCTCCCCTCAGATCTGGACTGAGGTAGCCGTGGGACGCCGGGTGAGCAGGACCTCTGGCCGATCGGTGACGTTTATTTAATCAGTACTGCTTAAATAATCGTGGACAAAATGTGCTTTGTTTTGCATGCAGTTGCATGCAAATCGCATTGGCACATTTTCATTGTTTAAACACTACACATATACTGTGCAATTATACACGTGCTATTGTCTCTCCCTCTCTTGTTCTCCCCACCTTTCTGTATTTGATTCCTTTTACCATTTTGGCCAAGATGCCTAGCAAAAAAAAAAATAAAAAAAAAAAAAGAGATTTGGAGTTGCGTTCAAATTAGCTTTAAAGAATGTGACAATTTTGTCGAAATTCCAAATGGCAAAAACGTGTTTTAAGTGGAGACGCGGGTACGTCAACAACGGTGCAATACGTCCGTGCGTAAATCTCTGGGTAAACTTCTGCAGAAAGGCTTATAAACCTCCAAGGTATTGCTTTTGCCAAATTTTTTTTAAAGCCTTGATGATTATTGAATGTTTTTTTCCCCAGAAGAAGAGAAGACTAAAATTACTACTTGCTATGACTGTGTGTTATGACCGTAATGCTGACCTTCATCAGGGCATAAAGACACAACGAGACTGCTGACTGTCTGTAGGCTAAGCCTGTGAACAGGACGAACACATCAAACGTACGTGTTCTTAACTATTAAATAGGCCTAGTGTACCCGTTTATTCCCGTCTAATGTGCTTAAACCAAGGCTATTCTACGTAGTAGGAAGCCAAGATAATGGGCTGCATCATTCCCAAGGCCAAGACAACTGATTAGGGTTTGTTTTAACATGCGTTCACGGGAACACTGCAGCCCTGGAGGTTTCGAAATAAATCCGTGCGAACACCCCCGCCGTTTTCCCCGGTGGGGGGGTCTCCTGACGCACGTGCCCCGCAGAATGACACTGCCCCGTGCCACAGCCCTGGATATTATAGAAACGGCGCGCTCCTGCAACCGAACGAGATGTTCCGTGATGCCAACCCGATGGAAGAATGGTTGTTAGTATTATTAGTAGTATTTCTGCGTCCTTCTGTTTGTCTCTAAGATTGTGTGGGCTTTGCTTTATGTATTTGTCTCAGGTCTAGCCGCCGGGCGCGGTCGCAGATTTACGGCAAAGGATACGACGTTACGGTGTTCTACAGCTGGTGTTGGCGTGTTTTTCACCGAACAATGACGTAAAACAAATGTCGGCAAAGAACATAAATATAGGCTATTTGTTGGAAGCCGGATTTTGTTCCGTTGAAAGACGCTAACATCACGTTAAGCATGACAAGGTTAATTGGGAGTCGATGTTAGCATTTGGCATGCATTCCAGTTGCACACAATTCTAATTAGGCTACTATCACTAAGAATTTCGTTTTTAAACAAAGACACGAATTAAGATCTTATACAAAAGCACCTATTGGTTTAAGAAGCTCTTTGATGTTCCGCTGCCCTGGTTCATTAGTGCCGTGTCAGCTGGTCTTCAGACAAGCGGACCGTGATAATTAATTCATGAAGATGTTAATTGCTTCGCGTTTTTTGAAGACTTGACACGCCACCTGCCCGCGTGCGGGGTGACCCCTGAATTAATTAGCTCGGGGAAAACGCTCCTCCCCCGTTTCCGCGGCGTCAGCTGCATCATGGGAAAATCTCCCGTCAGTCAGTTCATTGGTAAAAACTCTTGAGCGGTAATGATCATAATCAAACCGATTTAGAACCAGGACGTGCTCGCAGCAGGGGGAGGAGCCAGACATCCAGTCGTTCGGCGTGGCGTGGGCAGTCCGATGATCTTCTGATGGTATGAACCTTGTTGGCCTGGTAGGCCTGGAGGTTATGATTTTAATCACAAAATGACAATAAATTACCAAATTTAATTACTTATATTTAACTAATTAAATTTCTGGGTTGTCCAGTGGGTTGGAAGATCAGAAGTTGGAATAATGTCCCCACCACAATTTCTGAGGGTTTTGGGCAGGCGATTCTAGCTGAATGGGTAAGAATGAGTGCTGCAGTAGATACATTTATTTAAAAAAAATAAAATTATTAAATACAATACAAATGTGACCCAATTTCTACAAACTGTTTATTTCTGCAGTGTTTACACTTTTGGATGACAGTACTCTCAAAGGTCCGGTGAAAATGAAGAAAGCTGAATTTGTCAGTGTCCTGAGACCAGACACAGAAGAAATCTTCAGCTGACCCACACTCAGCACACCGCTACTCTACGAGCGAACCTTGCCCTTCGTTCCACCGCACGCCACCGGCGACAGACGTCTTTAGCTAAGACAAACACGTGGACTGCAGGGAAGGGGACACTGTGTTGCCCGCGTGTTAATGAGAAAGTCCCAGCGAGAGGCGACTGAGAGGGTGAAACGGCCGGGCACGCCAGCGCGTGCATCGTCTCGGTTCAGCGCACGGTTCACACGCGAAGCGTCTGCAGGCCTGACAGAGGGCTGCTGGGAGACGCAGGGCTACATGCTGGAGACCAACAGACCTCCAGCTCCGTATTTCAGATGAGAAGCTGCTCACAGACCTGACTTGTATCTCGTCACTCACTCACTCGTTCACTCACTCACACACACACACACTCGAGTCACTCACACTCTCTCTCACACACACTCAGTCACGCATTCACTCACTAACTCACTCACTCACACATTCACTCACTCAATCTCTCACCTTTAGCAGGCCGAAGACTCTCCACAAGGGGGAGCAATTAGCACTCAAGCAGCTGAAGTTAGTGAGATGCCTCGCGTCAATGACACCGCATGTCCTCGTTACCCTGCCAAGGTAAGAATCCAGCAGCAACGCTTGTGAATGTACCCCAACAGAGAAGCCCTAAATTTGCTTCAACGGCAGGACCTCTCTGTGACATGAAAGAAGTGCCAGTGGCCAGTGGCAGACTCTGGTTTGGGGGATGTGTGGAGCGTACGACACACTCAGTGATACACCTCAGGACCATGATGAGTAGAATCAGGTTCTGGCGAATCTCTGTAGCGTGTTTTCCAGATCCGTCCGCCCGCACGTGGCGTCAAACTGCCCTCCACCATTTCAGAAGCAGCTCACGACACCTGTCACCTGTCCCAGCGCCACACAGCAGCACCCTCTGGTGGAAGAAGGTGGCTATTACTCTGATCAGTGCCCTCTGGTGGAGGAAGGAGGGTATTACTCTGAGCAGCGCCCTCTGGCGGAAGAAGGTGGCTATTACTCCGAGCAGCGCCATCTGGTGGAGGAAGGTGGGTATTACTCTGAGCAGCGCCCTCTGGTGGAGGAAGGTGGGTATTACTCTGAGCAGCGCCCTCTGGTGGAGGAAGGTGGGTATTACTCTGAGGGCTCCAGAGATCGTGGGCTGCTCTTCAGCACCTGCAGAGAGGGGTTCCCCCTGTCCGTGTGGGGGTACGAGGAGGAGGAGGAAGGCATCTGCAGGTGCAGGAAGGCAGGGTCCGGGGGGAGCTCTGTGTCCAGGGGCAGGCCGTCGGGGGAGGGGGGTCCAGCGGACGACGGGAACGGGGAGGACAGGCCGAACTGCGCCTGGAACAGAATGTTCTGGATCTGCAGCTTGGCGTACTGCTTGGCGCGCAGGTCCCCCACCAGCCGCAGCTCATTGGCCACGTGCCTGCCGAACACGTCGTCCACGTCCTCCCGAGGCGGGGGCGGGGCGGGGGGCGGGGCCGTGGGAGGGGGCGGGGCGGCGGGGGCCAGGGGGGCGGGGGCGAGGGAGGCGGTCGCCGCGGTGGTCTTGTAGGCCCGCACGGCCTCGCGCAGGAGCAGGTCCTCCCTGTGGCGCTTCGCACCGCCGACACCGCCGCACAGGGGCGGGGTCTCCACGGCCCGCCTCCGGGCCACCCGAACCTCCGGGAAAGAGCTCAGGCTCCATCTCAGGCCGGGGGCGGGGCCGGGGGCGGGGAGGGGCGGAGGAGGAGGAGTGGGTGGGGCAGGGCTGATCACCACAGGGCTTAGGGCCTCCGTTTGCTCCACCTCTCCCTCCAGCTCCACCTCCACCTCACCGTTCTCCTCCCTCAGCTCCTGCAGCATGAGTGTGTGTGTGTGTGTGTGTGTGTGTGTGTGTGTAGGAGAGGGTGTGTGTGATTATGTATGTGCAGGAGAGAGTGAGAGTGTGTGTATAGGAGTGTGTGATTGTGTATGTGTGTGAGAGAGATGGAATGAGAGAAAAAGACTGCGGTTATGATTTCATTTACATTACAGCTTTAAAATTCCTTTTCTCACAGCCAGTTATTATCATCATCATCATTATTACGGTGATGGTGATGACGACGCTGATGATGACGATGATGAAGAGCTCACCTGTGTGTGGGACTTGCGGGGCACCACGTGCGGGCTGAGGAAGTGGTCCATGAAGTGGAAGTAGGGCCACTGCGAGCGGTAGACCTCCCCGCCCCCGGCGGCCGCCGCGCGGACGCGCGAGCGCTTCACCTTGGCCAGCTCCTTGCTGTAGTACGTGCGCAGGTTCATCAGCTTCTTGTTCACCTCGTGCACTGCGGACGGAAGGACGGACCGAGCGACGGACCGAGCGAGAGTCAGGCAGACGGACCTTTGGTGACCTTTCGGCCAAAATTAAAACCCGAACTTAAATCTTGACTTCCCCATCAGGCCTGAGCCAAATGACTTAAACCCTTTTAGCTGGTTAGCAGTAAAATAAATAAATAAAAACCAGGGTAAACAAGGCACGCAGGAAAAATAGGGGATTATTTTTATTCAATGTAAGGTAGCAGACACACATACGCAGCACTTCTGCGTTTTTCTACATAGCTGGCATCTACTTACACGAACCGAAGCAGTTCTGATTAAGCACCTTGCGCAAGGATACAACAGTGTGTCCCATCCGGGAATCAAACCTGCAACCTTTAAGTTACGAGCCCACTTCCCGACACATTATGCTATATGAATTATGCTACATTGTGGCGCAGCTAGGCATGCTAGTTAATGTTAGCTGTCCGGCTATGCATTGACATATGTACCGCTAAAGTAAAGTAACAAGCGAAAGAGGTGGTAATAATTTAAAACATGCTGCGCTGGTTGTCGCGGTTCTGTCCGCGTGCAAACTGAGCTAGAGACACAGCAGTGCGGTGATGTTTACGTTTGCGGCGGCAATTCCCACACTCACCGGGCGCGGCGAGCTTCGCGCTCAGGCGGACGAGCGCGGCCTGTCTCATCGCCTTGTTGTGGTAGTCCCGGTTGCTGATGTTCCACAGCACGTCCTCGATCTTGTACAGGTCGATCAGCTCCAGAACCCGCAGCCGGTTCCAGGGAAACTCCATCTGCACGCCCTGCTCCATGAAAGCCGCCATAGCTTGTCCGTCACGTGACAATCGCCGCGGTCCGTCACGTGACCGCCACTTTCTTTCCGGCCGCATTGTCGGCTGTGGGAAAATTAACCTACAGTACCCAAGCGCCTTTGCGGTTCTTAGCTCTCGAAACGTGCCTCGAGTTGTTTGAGTAAGGCGTCGTTAGTGTTGCACATCCGGAAGGACAGTATCGTTTATAAAGAGAAAGATCCTGGGCTTTGTGCTTTTTTTGTATGCGTGAAGGGTAAGTTAGAACAAGCTTTTTTTGCGGTTTTGTAATAATTAACATTAACTGTTAATTGTGGAGCTGGGGCAGTGTCAGTTGACATGACGATGGCTATTGCTAACAATAGTTCGCTGTT
Source organism: Anguilla rostrata (assembly GCF_018555375.3). Classification (NCBI taxonomy): domain Eukaryota; kingdom Metazoa; phylum Chordata; class Actinopteri; order Anguilliformes; family Anguillidae; genus Anguilla; species Anguilla rostrata. Next base: position 65,851,194 of record NC_057936.1, read on the forward strand.
GAAGTTGGCTTGCAAGCTGCGGTCAGTGGTGCCATGACTGGCAAGTCAAAACCGTGTTACTTTATTTGCACTTTATTTGTACTTTAGCTGTTAGCTAACTAGCAAGTTTGCTTGATGGTTTAACCGATCAACAGGTCGAGCCGTGTTAGCCAGTTAAATTTGTCAGGACAAATGCTATCAGTATTTAAATGACAATGAAATAGCAACACTATGTATTAACTTGGACCGTGGATAACCCTAAACAGGATGGTTAAGATTTAGTGCTGAATCAGACTCTGTCCAGGACTGTCGGTAGTTTTGTAATACACCTGTAATTTTTTGCGCTGACGAATTTAATTACATTCATGCGGATTTACTTTCCCATAAAATTAGGACACCATTTACTTGCTTTTTATTTTCAGTTCGCTTAGGGCTGTTTTATCAATTTTTTTATTAACATTTATTTGTCTCAGTGACAGATGAACAAATCTGTCTCCAGTACGAGTTTTGTGAACGGATGAATATATGTCAAAAGTGCACAAATGTTTTTCGCATTGCTGGCTTTCCTTGTAATGATAAATATACTTGTCGGTCAGAATGAATGGCCCCCCCATTCTGTCCCAACTCCAGTCTCACCCCCTTCCCTATGTAGCCCCGCCCTCTTGTTGATGTAGCCCCGCCCCTCCTCCGCACCCATTCCTCTCCAAAACCGAAACCTGTCCCGCGTCTCTTCCCCCCCGCCAGGTGCAGATGGAATCGGGGGCGGGGCCGATGCGGGTGCTGGTGACAGGCGGGACCGGCCTGGTGGGCCGGGCGATCGAGCGCGTGGTGAGCGAGGAGGGCGGGGCTCGGGACGGCGAGCGGTGGACGTTCCTCTCCTCGCGGGACGCCGACCTGACGTGAGTGTGCCAGCAGGGCGGCGCTGCGGCCCGGGGGGGGGGGGGGTTTGCGGGTTTGACTCCCAGCGAAAGATGGCACGTGACCGATGACCCAGTTTTTCAGGCTTTTGTAAATTAAAAAAAAAAAACATTTTTTGACACAGCGATGCGGCGGAGACGCGGGCCGTGTTCGAGAAGCACCGCCCCACCCACGTGATCCACCTGGCGGCCATGGTGGGGGGGCTGTTCCGGAACATGCGCCAGAACCTGGACTTCTGGGTAATCGGCTCTGGCCGCTGGGATGCAGAGTTGTGGGCAGAGACTAGCGGGCGAAGGAGCTGTCTTCGCGGCTTTCGTTCATTTCTAGTTTATCCGCTTTCTTTACTCATTTCTGTTAGTTTCACATTGCATGTGTGCCTTACATGTTGTGACTTGCAAATTGACCTGACTGTGTCTGTCTGTCTGCCTGTCTGTCTGTCTGTCTGTCTGCTCAGAGGAACAACGTTCACATCAATGACAACGTGCTGCAGACGGCTCACGAGATGGGCGTGGTCAAGGTGGTGTCCTGCCTGTCCACCTGCATCTTCCCCGACAAGACCACCTACCCGATCGATGAGAGCATGGTGAGGAAAGAGGCGGAGCTTGAAGAGGCAGGCTATGATGCCGATGATGTCATGAAGGGGGCGGGGTTAGTGGTGGGATTGGTTGGGGTGCTGAAAGGGGGTGGGGTTTTTGGGGCGCTGACTCTGAAAGGGGCGGGGCTTCACTGACTGTCCGTCCCACTGTCTGGTTGTTCCTGTAGATCCACAATGGCCCCCCTCACCAATCTAACTTCGGGTACTCCTACGCCAAGAGGATGATTGACGTGCAGAACAGGTACTGCTGCTGGTGGAAGTATAAATAATAAAAGTTAAACTTTCAGGAGCTTTCTTTATCATTTAGCTAACTGTGTGTGTGTGTGTTTGTGCGTGCGTGTGCCTGTGTGTGCATGCATGTGTTTGTGTGCTTGTGCGTGTGTATGTGTGTGCGTGTGTGTGTGTGCGTGTGGTGTGTGGGGTAAAGGGGGTATTTTCAGCAGTATGGCCGTCGGTTCACGGCTGTAATTCCCACCAATGTGTTTGGTCCCCATGACAACTTCAACATCGCTGACGGGCACGTGCTTCCTGGACTCATACACAAGGCCTACACCGCACAAAGTGAGTAACACACACACACACAAACAAACGCATGCACACACACACAAACACACGCCCACACACACACACACACACACACACACACATATATGCGTGTGTACAAACACACAAACAGTCCTTGACCCTCTCTGTTTGTCCCTATCAGAGCAGGGGTCCCCTCTGCAGGTCTGGGGGTCTGGCACCCCAAGAAGGCAGTTCATCTACTCTCTGGTGAGTGTGTCTCACTGCTGCCCCCTGCCTGACGGCACTGGAAAAGCAGCTCCTGCTGCAGTCAGGTCTTGGTTGCACACTCACTGTCTCTGGTGAGATATGCATTGTATCTAATTAAGTATCTCAAAACTGGTGACCGATTCAGGCCCGAAAAGCCAAGCTGGAGTGAGCAATCGGCCGCTCTGTGCTGGGAGTCAGTGAAGCAGTGCAGTTCTCCAGAACCAGAGTCCCACGGTCTTTTGACATGGCTCTTGTGGTTGTAGTTTTTGTCAAAATGTTGGTGTGTAGAAGGGAGAATTACAGTGTAAGTGTGTAATTTGTGTGTCTTTCGTGTGTGTGTCTTGTCAGGACCTGGCTCGTCTGTTCCTCTGGGTGCTCAGAGAATACGATGAGATCGACCCTATAATACTGTCAGGTGAGTGTGTGACATCTTAATGTGTGTGTGTGTGTGTGTGTGTGTGTGTGTCCCTGACTCTGCTGCTCTGTTACTCAGTGGGGGAAGAGGATGAGGTCTCTATAAAGGAAGCTGCGGAGTGTGTCGTCGACGCTCTCGGTTTCAAAGGCCAGATTGTTGTATCCTTTCAAAAGTGGAACACACACACACTCACACACACACACACCCACACACACACACACACACAAAACACACACACACACACACACACCACACACCACACACACACACACACACACACACACACACACACACACACACACACACACACACACACACACACCACACACACACACACCACACGCACACCACACACACACACACACCACACCACACACACACACACACCACACACACACACACACACACACACACACACACACACACACACACACACACACACACACACACACACACACACACACACACACACACACACACACACGACCACACACACACACACCACACACTCACACCCCTGCAGCTCCTCCCAACTCGGGCAGCTGCACAGCACGCACAACGGCACAGCAGTACCGCACAGACCCACACACGCACACACTCCCACGCTACACTCCCCGAGTTCCCCTTCACGCCCTTCTCCACAAGGTCAGAGCTCCCCGAGTTCCCCTTCACCCTTCTCCCAGGTCAGAGCTCCCGAGTTCCCCTTCACGCCTTCTCCCAAGGTCAGAGCTCCCCGAGTTCCCCTTCACGCCCTTTCCCAGGTCAGAGCTCCCGAGTTCCCTTCACGCCCTTCTCCCATGGTCAGAGCTCCCGAGTTCCCCTTCACGCCCTTCTCCCAAGGTCAGAGCTCCCGAGTTCCCCTTCACGCCCTTCTCCCAAGGTCAGAGCTCCCCGAGTTCCCCTTCACGCCCTTCTCCCAAGGTCAGAGCTCCCGAGTTCCCCTTCACGCCCTTCTCCCAAGGTCAGAGCTCCCGAGTTCCCCTTCACGCCTTCCAGTCGGCTCCCGAGTTCCCTTCACCTTCCCAAGGTCAGAGCTCCCCGAGTTCCCCTTCACGCCCTTCTCCCAAGGTCAGAGCTCCCCGAGTTCCCCTTCACGCCCTTCTCCCAAGGTCAGAGCTCCCCGAGTTCCCCTTCACGCCCTTCTCCCAAGGTCAGAGCTCCCCGAGTTCCCCTTCACGCCCTTCTCCCAGGTCAGAGCTCCGAGTCCCTTACGCCTTCTCCCAAGGTCAGAGCTCCGAGTTCCCTTCACCCCTTCTCCCAGGTCAGGCGCCGGGCGGGCAGAGCAGGGTGGGGCGGGGCGGGACGGGGGGCTGGGTGGGATAGAGTGTAGAGGGGGTGGGGCAGAATGTAGCAGGGCCCTGCAGAGCAGAATATTGGGGCCGGGCATAGTGTATTGGGGGTGGGGCATAGTTTAGTGGGGCGGGGCAGAGTGTATGGGGCGGGGCAGAGTGTAGTGGGGGCAGGCCTAGTGTAATGGGGGCGGGGCAGAGTGTATTGGGGGCGGGGCATAGTGTAGTGGGGCGGGATTAGTGTAATGGGGGCGGGGCAGAGTGTAGTGGGGGCGGGGCATAGTGTATGGGGGCGGGGCAGAGTGTAGTGGGGGCGGGGCATAGTGTAGTGGGGCGGGGCAGAGTGTATTGGGGGTGGGGCATAGTTTAGTGGGGGCGGGGCAGAGTGTATTGGGGCGGGGCATAGTGTAGTGGGGGTGGAGAACACATGCCCAGCACTCTTTTACTACTCACTACTTAAAACAGTCCTGACCACTGCACTGCAAATAAACCTGCAGAAATCCTCACCCGTCTCCCCCCACCCACCCTGACTCCCGACTCCCCACTCCCACTCCGACCCCTCCCATTCCAGCTGTCAAGGAGACCTGCGATTGGTTTGTCGCCAACTATGACACGGCCCGCAAGTGAAGGTCCTGTCGCCCGATTGGACGGCGTCGGTGGGTTAGGAGGACGGAGGCGGGACTCTCCAGTACCACAGAAGAAGAGCGAAGGACAGAATGTGACAAACGGAATGGAGGTTCGGGAAACGCGGAATGAAGCACCTGCGAGCGGAAACCATCGTGCTAGACCAGGGATGTCCAGCTCAAGCTTTGGTGGCTCATTCCAACCGCTTGTTTTACCTCCTTGCGTCCTTTCCTTGCTTCCTTACCTCCACCCAAACGGAGGACGCAAGGAAAGGACGCGAGGACGGATGAATTGAAGAAACGTGCACTAGGCAAACGGTCAGTCGAGCGTCGGTTTGGAGCCACGTCAGTTACAGATGGAGAGAGGTGTATCCGCAGGTTCAAACAATTATACGTCTCTCGGTCCGAAATAAATACTTCCACAAAGGAGGTTTCCTTCCTCAAGCATCTTTGGGAGCCTCTCCCTCCCTCAAGGAGCATTTAACGGGTTATAAGGTCCTTATAGATGGACCTCAATCGATTGCCAGGTCAATCAAGGACCAAGGAGATGAGGTCGGATAAAATAAGCGATTAGAATGAGCCCCTAGAGGGACTCAGATACCCACAGGTGTCCATCAACAGCTCATATAGGCTTTGGAAACAAGCTTTGTGGACTTTATTAAACTTGAATGAAGCACTTTAGTGCTGAAATACGCTGGTCCTCCAGCACTGGAGTCTGACCCCCGTGGTCGGTGGTTTGAAAAGACCTGCGAAGCTCTCGGTAATTAAGCGGCCATTTTGGCTCCTCTGTCATCCTGGCGTTCCATGTTGGCTCCAATCCATCCCCACCTTTGACACTAAACTGACAATCTTCACACTGTGCACATTCAGAATGTGCTACTGCTTCAGGGATAATGGGTGTGCTAAATGCATTTTTTTATTTTTTATTTGTGCTTTCAGTCAAAATCGGTGTAATGTTCCTAGGGGTGTTGATTAATAGTATTGAAGAGTAGAAGTAAAGATTCTAGTAATGTGCTTGCTTTGTGTGTGTTTTTCTGTGGGGGCACAGGATGAATGAAGTGAGCACACCTTCGGTTTTACCTCAGAAACTTATCCAGCTTGCCCAGTTCTAACCAGCTTTAGGCCCAGATTCACCCATTTCCACACACACACACACACACACACACGTCACAATATAACTCCACATGTAGCAGCTTGGATTCTGCTCATGCTCTTTCTGGGACTAGATTACATTTTTATTTTTAGCAGAAGCTTTTCTCTGGAGCAACTTCCACAACTTTTTTTTATTTTTTAATAAACTCATTATCCATTATCCATAATAACTTAAATAATAAGTTCAGCTAAAATGGCTCTCTCTCTCATCAAGAGAGCATTTTCTCTTTTCTGATAATCTGGAGTAACGGACAGAATACAATTCAAGGTAAAATAATTTATTACAATGAATACGAATAAAAATGCGCAATATAAAAACAAAAGCACGGCCCTTAGGTAGCTAAAAACATTTGCGGCAGGCACGTTTATAAAATCAGAAATCTCACAAAACACATCGCTACATACTGAACACAAACAAACAAATATAAATCTATCCTTGCACTTACAGATTCTTTAACTTCTGACAGAAATATAACAGACAAACTGAGGCGGTTCAGAAAGGGGACATTTGAGTCTGCCCAACGGCAGTAGCGCTGATCTGGTCAGTTGACCTGGCCTGCAAATTAATCCCAACTGAAGGCCCATGTCTCTGTACAAACAGTAAAAACAGTGTAGTTAATAAAATTAGTTCGTAGAGGATAGTAAGTTAATTCACAGTCAGGCACGGAGTTCCCCTTGCCTTTGATCACAGACTCTTGTGACATCACAGACATTCCTTCCTGTCAAGTTCTCAGGGGTTGCAGCTATAGTCAACCCTGCCAGGCAAAGATCCCAGCACTCCACACAAACTCCTTCGAAAAGTTTAGGGGGTTTGGGTAAAAAACAGTATACGTATATATAAATAAATAAATAATACAATTACGTCCACAGAGGCACACGTGTAACGGTTCACCAATGTCTTCTATGTTAGTAACCAACCACATGACAGCAGCGTAAAGATGTGCACATAGACACACAGCTGATACCAGCCTTCGAAAGATCTGATCGCCCTGCAGGCAAACATTTTGGGCCATTTAGTGTCGCATTTTAGTCCCCAGTAACGCGGGGCAGTTCTGACGGGCAGAATAAAAGGGGTGTGGTCAGGAGGGGGGGGGGGGGTGGAGTCACATGGGGTTGTAGGAAGTGTAGCCTCCCTCGTGGATCCTGCAGTAGTCCTGGCCCAACAGCGCCCTCTTCTTGCAGGGAAGACCGGTCTTGGTGGTGCCGTGACAGAGCTGCCTGCCCGAGGCTGAGCTGAGTAGGACCACAGAGAAACCCACTGACCTTCATCATCATCATCATCATCGCTACCGTCAACACTAGTGCCATCATTATCCCCGTCAGCAACATCACCACTACTACTACCATCACCATCATCTTCATCACTACTATCAGAATCATTATTCTGAACATCATCATTACCTCCATCACCATCGCAATAATTATCCGTCATCATCATCCTCACCACTACCGCCATCGTCCTCACAATAGTTATCCTGTTTATCACCATCATCATCGTCAGCATAAACTGCAGTGTGGGGGTTCTGGGGCAGGGGGCGCCACAGGCTCACCTGTTGCTGGAGACGGACTGGTTTGGACTGGCGCTCCGCGAATCACCCGCCCCGTCGAGAGCAAGGCCCAGGTTCCTCTGGGGAATTCCCTCCAGAGCCTGCCAATCAGAGCACACCGTATTAAACCCTGAACCAATCAGGGTCCTCCATACAGATGAGCCATGATCCTCACAGATTTAACAATCACCCACTGTGCGTGTGCGAGAGAGAGAGACTGCGCATGTGTGTATGGGTTTGTGTGTGTGTGTGTGTGTGAGAGAGAGAGACTGCGCATGTGTGTATGGGTTTGTGTGTGTGTGTGAGAGAGAGAGACTGTGCATGTGTGTATGGGTTTGTGTGTGTGTGTGTGAGAGAGAGAGAGAGAGAGACTGCGCATGTGTGTATGGGTTTGTGTGTGTGTGTGTGAGAGAGAGAGAGAGAGACTGCGCATGTGTGTATGGGTTTGTGTGTGTGTGTGAGAGAGAGAGAGAGAGAGACTGCGCATGTGTGTATGTGTTTGTGTGTGTGTGTGTGTGAGAGAGAGAGAGAGACTGCGCATGTGTGTATGGGTTTGTGTGTGTGTGTGTGTGTGTGTGAGAGAGAGAGAGAGAGAGGGACTGCGCATGTGTGTATGGGTTTGTGTGTGTGTGTGTGTGAGAGAGAGACTGCACATGTGTGTATGGGTTTGTGTGTGTGTGTGTGTGTGTGTGTGTGTGAGAGAGAGACACTGCGCATGTGTGTATGGGTTTGTGTGTGTGTGTGTGTGTGTGAGAGAGAGAGAGAGACTGTGCATGTGTGTATGGGTTGTGTGTGTGTGAGAGAGAGAGAGAGAGAGAGAGAGACTGCGCATGTGTGTATGGGTTTGTGTGTGTGTGTGTGTGTGTGAGAGAGAGAGACTGTGCATGTGTGTATGGGTTTGTGTGTGTGTGTGTGTGTGTGTGTGAGAGAGAGAGAGAGACTGCGCATGTGTGTATGGGTTTGTGTGTGTGTGTGTGTGTGTGAGAGAGAGAGAGAGAGACTGTGCATGTGTGTATGGGTTTGTGTGTGTGTGTGTGAGAGAGAGAGAGAGACTGTGCATGTGTGTATGGGTTTGTGTGTGTGTGTGTGTGAGAGAGAGAGAGAGACTGCGCATGTGTGTATGGGTTTGTGTGTGTGTGTGAGAGAGAGAGAGAGAGACTGTGCATGTGTGTATGGGTTTGTGTGTGTGTGTGTGTGAGAGAGAGAGAGAGACTGCGCATGTGTGTATGGGTTTGTGTGTGTGTGTGTGAGAGAGAGAGACTGTGCATGTGTGTATGGGTTTGTGTGTGTGTGTGTGAGAGAGAGACTGTGCATGTGTGTATGGGTTTGTGTGTGTGTGTGTGTGTGCGTGCGTGAGAGAGAGAGACTGCATATGTGTATAGGTTTGTGTGTACGCAAACAGAACAGGGCCCACCCCTAGACCGCCACCAGGAAAACTAGGCCTGCTCTTAAGCCTGGGAGTGGAGTGGCTCAGAGTGCCCAGGACAGGAGGCAGAAATCGGGGATCCTCGATCCGAGTGAACTGAGGGGCCACACAGGGGTCATCTAAGAGAAACGGAGGCGGGGGTTAGAGGTCACATTTGTGAGCGGTGTCTGACACCACACCTCTTCAGGGGTCTGGATCACGACTGAACTGAACAGTCCATTTAAGAGGGTAGAGCTCAAACATACCAAATGCAAAACTATCCTGATCCAAGGGATCTGGCGCCATGACACCATCAAGCAGGTCGCTGAGAGAGAGAGAAAGTCATTTTCCTTTTTTAAACATGTAGTATAGTATACAACCATATTAGGGTTTAAAACATGTAATATAGCATACTACTATATGAAGGTTTAAAAATATAGAATACTACTATATGAAAGATTAAAGATCTAGTATGGTATACTACTCTATGAGGGTTTATCATGGAGTATATACCACTATCATCTGGGTTTAAAAATGTAGTACAGTATTATACTATTATAGTATTATAGTAGTATAATACTACTATATCGGTTTAACATGTAGTACAGGATACTACTGTAACGGGCTTGCCAACTCTCGAGCTTTTGGTGTAAGATGCACCGTCAAGCTCTGTCTCACACTACCCATCATGCAAAAAAAAACAAAAAACAAAAACCGCACGAATCGCTCACCGGTCAGGAGTGGAGGACCTCAGGCGGGGGCACTGGGACGGTCTGCCGCGGGGCACTGGGGTTTCTGTCGGGGGGAGGGGGGCAGACCTTGCCCCCTTCCCCCGGAGCCTGGAACAGCCCCACAAGAGCTGCTGCAGAAACCAGTGACCTGCAGACAGGACTGTCAGCTTAGCGCGTCATACTGTGTATGCACACACACACACACACTATACACCCCATACACCACACACCCCTTTGGAGAGTTCTTGGGAGTGTTTTTATTCCAGTTGTGTCGAAGTCAGTGATCTAGAACTCTGTTGCTTTCTATTACCAGTAGCCATTGTGACGTCAGCATTAGAATGTTCAGCTAAGAACATTCTAACCACACATTTGTGATCTCACACCTTAATGAGTTAAGCAAGCTGAACACAGATGGTCATCCAATCATCTGTCAGTTAAGATGAACCTTGTGTGCCCCACCCCCTCACCCAGAGACAGGGTGAGCAGCAGTAGGCTGAGGCTGGGCAGGTCCAGCCCCACCCCCGTGCATGCTCTGCCCCTCTGCATGCTCCGCCCCTTTGTATGCCCCACCCCCTCACCCAGAGACAGGGTGAGCAGCAGTAGGCTGAGGCTGGGCAGGTCCAGCGCAGGCTGCTGGTTGAGCTCTGCCAGGGCGTTGAGTGGCACGGTCACCAGCAGGGTGGCGCGGGAGAAGAAGGGGCAGTGCAGGAAGGAGAGGACCAGCGCCGCCAGCAGGAAGTACCCAGCATGCACTGCGCAGGTCCACAGCGCCGACAGGCTCAGGCCTGAGGGGAGAGAAAACGCTCCGGTAAATGACATGTATGCATGCGTGCACGCGCACACACACAAACGTACGCACACACACACACGCGCACACACACACACACACAGACAAACGTACGCATGCACGCACGCACACACACGCACACACACACACACAGACAAACGTACGCATGCACGCACACACACACAAGCACTTGCTTTTGGGTTTTGGGGGTTGGTGGTGTGTGCAGGATCTTTGCCATTATTTCACCTACAGTGCACCTGCGTGAAAGTGCACGTCTTCTAAAGCACAGCGAGACATTCATACCTGTGTGTGTAAGTGTCAAGGTGATGAGTACGCCTGTGTTAATGCATGAGTGTGTGTACGTGTGTGTGTGCGTGTGTGTGTGTGAACGCGTGCACGTGTATGCACGTACCTGCCTGTCCCAGGTACCTCTGTATGAGGTGCAGTCGGTCCTCCAGGCGGCTCTGCATGTTGTCCAGGTAGAGCAGCATGTATCCCAGGGTGCCGTTCATCCGCTCCAGCTTCCCCATCAGGTCAGAGTAGTACCGGGCCGTGCGGTTCTGATGCCGCAGGAACCCAGACAGGTTGTGTTCTGGTGGGGGGGGGGGAGCGGAGCAACTCATTCACCTGACCGTGAACTCAAGCGTTCAACCAAACTTTGACAGGTCACACACACACACACACACACCACACTCAGTCTACCTGCCGCATGCACACACACAAACAAACTCCAACACACATACACTAACAATCACACACACTAACACACTGACTAACACCCCCTAATGTACACACTACCACACACACACACACACACACACACACACACACACACTGCGCAAAGCTTTGGGCTGCAAACATCAGTATGCAAAATGCCGCTGATTCATGCATGGTACCGATTTTGCTGTAGATGTCCTGTGCTCGACCTCTGACCTCAGCCAGGTCATCCAGAATGGCCCTATGTCCCTCGTGCAGGTCTGACCCCTGACCTTTCAGCTGCTCGCTGACATTCTCTGCAATGAGGGAGAGGAAGACAGGATAAGAGTGAGAGAGAGACGGAGAGAGAGAAAGACAGAGACAGGACAACACTGGAATGCATGTAAGTACACGGAGCACTGTATGTGTGAGTAATATGGGGTATGACTGAGTTTATGGTGTTTGTGTGCACGTGTGTGTAAATGCATAAGTGTGTGTGTGTGTATAAATGTGTATGTGTGAGCGTTTATAAGAAGTGTGTGTGTGCGTGTGTGTATATATACACACATCTGACCCATTCTCTGTGTAATGCCCTGGATGAGCTGGGCCACCAGCTCCTGGCCGGAGGCGATGAGGGCCTTCTCCTGCCCCAGCCGTTGCAGGTTGGAGCTGATGGAGGTCTCCAGCTGGTCCTGGCCCTGCTGCAGCGCCCCCTGCTGTTCCTGCAGCGCACTGTGCCCCTGCAGCAGCTTCTCCAGAGAGGCCACCGTCAGCTCCCTCAGCTCCAGCTGGCCCTCCTGAACCCACCAGGAAGAGACCACTCAGCATTTCGCGATTAGCGAGGAAAGATAAACGTTCCCGGCACAAAGGACGGGGGGTCCCCCCTACCTTCAGGTCCTGCATGGCCTCCAGCTGACTGGTCGCCGTGGAGATGAGGGCGTTGACGGTCAGCTCTGCCTTGCGGCGGAAGTGCTGCTGGCGGGTGGCGTAGCACACGGAGCGCGCGCGGTTGCTCACGATGTGGTAGGCGTTCCACGTGTCCGAGTCCATGTCCGCAGTGCACTCCTTCAGGGTCTGGGGGGGGGGGGGTGACAATCTACAGGTCACATGGGGCTCATTCCAGTCCCTCATTTTATCCATCCTAGTCTCCCCTGCCCTCGCCTGACCTAGAAATTAAATCGAGGTGCGCCATCTTTTAAGGACACTACAACCCGTTAAATGCTCCTTGAAGGAGCTGGGTGCTAGGAGGCTCCCGAAGGACGCTTGAGCAAGGAAGCACGAGTGCATCAGATCCATTACAGATGATTATTTCCCCCACCCCCCCCTCCCCCAGGCCGTACCATTTCCTCAGTGCACGGGAAGGTTCTGCGGCCCTCCACCTCGGACTGGCAGTTGAACAGGACCACGCCCAGCTTGGCCAGCTGCTCCTCCGATAGGCCGCTGCAGGTGGACTTCAACTGGGCTACCACCTGCAGGACAGATGAGAGGCGTGGCTACAGGCGTGTCCACAAGAGTTCTGACACAAAATTGGCTTCTGCACATTGCACAGGTGGGTGCTGCTCCCTGGGAGAGACTGAGACCATTAGCAGATGCTACATATGCAATCGCTTATTATTATTACTATTACTATTATTATTATTATTATTCATCAATCTTGGCAGGAGGAGATTTATATTGATGCACAAAAGGGAAAAAACCAATTGTTTTTGGTCTGATCAAAACCAAATGTATGCCGTTAACAGCAAATATACTTGGGCTCAGGTCCGGGATATTTTGCATCCATATTCAAGCAAGGTTCGGGTATTGTTTATTTAAAGCTCAATTTGACTCGACTCGAATTTCATTCAGTGACATGGATTAGTATCTGGCCTTGGGTGTAATCCCGCGTGCGTCACGCGCGTGTCGACACTGTTGCTTGTGGAATGGATATACTGACTGCATTATGGAACGGAGACTTAACATTTATAAACCGCCTACTCTGGGAGCGTACATAAACCCGCGGGATTTGGGTCCAGCTGCGTCGGTAATACAGAGTAGCCTCTTGCAACACTCCACAATCCCTATTAGCACCTTCACTGTTTATATCGGCCATCTGGTTACCCGGTAGTGACAGGTATCCAGAGGGCTAAGCTCCATCGTCTTCGCCTCCGCCAGGAACTTCTCGTCCGCCACGCTCATCTCAAACGGGGGAGTGTATTCGTCTGGGCCCGGCGACGGAGGCGGCGGCGGGGGTGACTCGGTGCCTTTCCTCATCCAGGCGAAAAAGGCTGCCGCCGTCCCGCACCAGGAGCACAACGCAACGAGGACCACCAACCGGGCCGCCAGCCTGCCCGGACCCCTGTGTCCCATCTGAAAAATGGAAATAAATCAACGGGTAAATAGACTGGAGGATAAATCGATAGGCAGTCTAACAAAACTGCTCCTCTACTCCCTGCTGCGGTGGTATAATTTTTCACAATTCATAAGTAGTTCTTTTTCTACGTGCGTGTACTGTCATTTTAGAATTCCACTTCATCCTACAACTCAAGTGCGTCCTACACTGGCGTCCTACCTAAAAAGCCTTAAACAAACTCTGAAGCGCAAACGGATCTTATTTATGTGGGATTTTCAGGCCAATCCTCAACGAAATTATCAGCAAAATGAAAAATGTAAACAAAGAATGTCATTCAATTTCAGCTCAGCCCACACATGACAACTTCACAGCTGACGCCGCTGCTTTGCCCAGGCATGTTCGTGGAAAGACCAGCTTAGCCTACTAGCAATTTCCACAAGTCAGGCATTTACGTTGGATTCTTTCACAAGAAATAAAGCGTAGATTCATGCAATGTTCAACTTGTCTAGCAAGGTTTTATGCTATATGTTAAAGAACTATAATTGCCTCATGACAAACAGACTAAACTACTAAACGCATGCTTCAGACAATACGAAGTTGAGCAGACAACAAGGGATACACTAACCTTTAAGAAAACCGTAAAGTGTCTTGCAAGTTTTTCTTTTGTCTCGTTTTTGCCCCACACCGTAACATTCACCAGCAGAAACTATTGCCCCAGCTGACCAGCGTTTTTATTTTAATTTCGCCCCGGCTGTTTCCGAATATTTAAATACCCAGAACGCAGCCAATCAAAGAGGGCAGGAGGGGCCATAAAATGAAGCCGAGGAAGCAACGACAAACAGCCTGTGCTGCGCGCATGCGGACTATAAAAGCGCGTGCTGCCTTGCCCAACTGTAGAAACTCATTGGACAGGAGCAATACCTCGCAGAGATCGGGGCACCACTGAAGAGACCTAGAGCGGAGGTAAATTGCTGCAATTAATTTGACAGATTAGCCTACAGTTTTGTAATTATTACAATCGATTGGCTATGTTTAAGATGAACATTCTCGTTCAAGCATTTTGCGCCATAATTACACCTTATTTTTTGTCCATTATTCTGCTGGAACCCAATTGATTATTATTATTTTATTATTATTATTATTATTCCCTAAAACTGAATGGGCAGCAAAAGCCATAAATCCTAGGGCTATGAAACTTAATTCACACGCATTAGTAAGGTTGGGCGCTGATGTTGCTTTTTGAACTGCAGAGTGTGAATGCCTCATTACTATGGCAAGCCGTTTAAGCTTTTATTCAACTGGTTTTCAATAACAATAATTACATTTTAACTAGTTAAAATTGAAATTCTTTATCAGGGATTTAACTTTAACTAGTTATAATTCAAGCTTTTCCCCATTCATTTGAATGGGACCTTTCATTTCTGATATCAACAGTTTAATTTTTATATATCAAGAATTTTAACTAGTTACAATTTAATTCATGATATCAGAAATTGGTATTTTAGCTAGTTGAAATTATATTGTTGATATCAATAATTGATTTTATGATCAGAAATTGGTATTTAACTGGGTCAAATTCCAACTCTCATTGAAATGAATGAAAAAAACTTTTTAAATCTCACTAATTAAAACAGATTTTCCGATATCAAGAATTGGCATTTTAACTAGTTAAAATTTAATTTCCGATATCAATAATATGCATTTTAACTGGTTAAAATCGCATTTCTGATATCAGAAATACACATTATAACTAGTCACAATTGAATTTCTGATATCAAGAATTTGCATTCTAGCTAGTTAGAACTGAATTTGTGATATCCTCTAGAAATGAATTAAAGCTAAAACGGCTTGCCATACATTACCCACCACTGTACAGCTGCTGTATCAAAAGTATCCTTCCTAGCCGCTTCAGGAAATCGCAACAATTAATGCAAATTCAACCAAACTCCGCAATATTTGCGGGGGCTTGCAATTTTGCAAAATTCCCGCGATTTCTAGGATGTCCAAATCCAGAGCCCTATATGTGCGTTAATGCATATTAAAAAATACGTAGCAAAATGCATCTGTAGGGGCTGCAGTCATAAAGAAATTATGGTTAGGGAACGTAATCATAAGTGCTTATCTGTCACAGGAGTCTTCAGTAACGTTGAATGGTGTTCCATTTTGTGAATAAATTTGTTCTCTGATGAAACAATATCTTTGTTGGCAGACGGCTCCTTCGGACAATCTCTGTTATCAACACTGCTATCTAGCATAATTAGGAAGCATAGCCTAGCCCGACCTTGTTACTTGTTGCTCCGCTGGGACAGACCGTTCATCACTGCCTACTGGTTTACTCCAAAATTAAATTCGGAAACTTTGTATTAAATAACTCCTCGTTTACAGTTAGCACAAAATTACATTACAAATTTACAATTTGGTAGTCTAATTCTCATAATAAGACCACATTTCCCATGAACCCCAATCGTCGCACTTACCTGCGTCAGTCAAATCAAAACAACTAACGTGACACGTAAACACATCGCGCACTCAGGTGAAATTACACAATGAAGAAAGCGAACCCCTCTCATTTGCCAACGAAAATAACTGCAAAAGACCGTGCAAAACAATTTCCAAATGTTTTACACGAAAGTGAAGGCAAACTATTTTGCACTCCGTGCAACATTGTGATGGAACACAAACGGAAATCGTCACTGGACAGCCACTTTTCTACCGCGAAACATTTGAAAATGGTTTTAATGCCCCAACATCGACATAGACGAAT
Source organism: Anguilla rostrata (assembly GCF_018555375.3). Classification (NCBI taxonomy): domain Eukaryota; kingdom Metazoa; phylum Chordata; class Actinopteri; order Anguilliformes; family Anguillidae; genus Anguilla; species Anguilla rostrata. Next base: position 65,867,198 of record NC_057936.1, read on the forward strand.
CACCGTAACCGAAGCGACAATATCGAAATCAGTGGCGAGTTCTGAAAGTATCAAGGTGAGTAGCCTACAGTCTTTCGTCCACTTTGATGGAGGCAGACTGAAAGGACACTCATCAACCCCTATTTATTTATTTATTTTCTATATAACGATGCCTGACTGGTCATATGATTTGGGCTCCTGACCTAATAGCTAAAAGCAAAAGCGGTATTTTTTATGCTATTAAATTGGCAAAGACCTCGGAATTTGAATTTACCGCCAGTCAAATTAGAGGGGCTGCTTTCACCAAAAAGGGGCGGGGGCATGACGTAAAGGCAAAGTAGCCTACCCGGTTGTGCCATTAGACGTGTGTATGGTTGTGCTGCTCTCATCTATAGTAGTACGGTTTCCGGTTTTTTTTCTCTTCGATTTCGTTTCGCGGCAAAACAACATCCCGTTAACTTAGAGTTGAAATCGAACAAACTAACGTCTGCTAGCTTCTGTTTGATGCGATATCCGTGTAATAATGAGGTGCATTGTACCCGGTTGTTATAATGCCCCCCTTAAACTTGCCTTGAAAGCACATTTTCATAGTTTTCCACGCGATGCAACTTTGTGCCAGACATGGATAGATGTAATCAGACACCCCAACATAACAGCCGAAGAAGTTCGCAAACGAGGACTAAGGGTATGCAGCGACCACTTTGAAGACACCGACTACCAAGGCGACCGTCTGAAGCGTGGAACTGTGCCCACCGTTTTCCCATGGTCGGTCGAACCGCTCGAGGTATACTAAAGCGGGCTGGCTAACGCTATCGTGTCTGTCTGATACATAGGATGTCTACGGTAACAGTTAGACAGCTTGCTAACTGTTGTCGCGCAATGATATGCATCCTCGAGTTCGACACTAAACTGCCTGGCTCTACTTCCTGCATTTGTAAAGGAAAGCAACGAAACAGACGTAACATTAACATGATGAAATAACTAATCGAAAAATGAAGGGCGACACATTAATTAGAAGGACAATATCAGTCATGAGCAGCAGGGACGTGTGTTTATAGTGAGTCTAACGTGGAGTTTGATGTTGAATGGGCTGCTATTGGATGGGGGTTTGCTTACATGGGTATCAAATATCTAAATATTGAAGCAAGCAGCCTAAAAACTGTATGGGGTGCACACAAAAGCCCGGGTAGGTGTAAAAATGACCCCAGAAGTGTTATAAAGTGAAATTCCCCTTTAAAACAGTATTATAAATTATGTTGTGCTGTACGTCCAATGGTATAGATCAGTGTTGCACTTCCACAGTCAAGTTTCAGAATACCATCGGGAAAGTTTTTGTTTCCCCTCTCTCTATATCCCCCTTTAAAAGATCCCCCATTATTCACTTGACTGGGAGCTCCAACGTTTTGCAGTCAACATGCGCAGATACCGATGTACTTCCGGAGCTCCACGAGCGATCTGAAAGCGCGCTGGCAGTCCTATCTAGTATGGTGTGCCTGTCTATGGTGAGCTATAGTTTTCGTTTCGTTATCAAGCCTCCGTTTGCAGGCAACCATGCCGAATTTACCCCGGGCGTGTGCCGTGCCTGGATGCGCGAACATAAAGGGTAAAGTCGAGGGTAACCTTACGGTGTCATTATTTCAGTTTCCTAAGAATGTTGCAATTCAGAAGAAATGGGTGGCGTTCTTGAAAAGTTGTGGCTATACTGGCGTGATCAGTGCAAACACTCGCTTGTGCAGTGACCATTTCCAAAAACCGGACAGCTTTCAAAATTATAACCAGAGGCTTCTTGGCTTGGCCAAATTACTGAAACTTGTTGCCGGGGCTGTTCCCTCTGTACCCCCTGTCCAGGACCATTCTCTTTCTCCTCCGACGACATCAGTGGCAAACGAGCCGACGAGCCTGCTCGAACATGTAAGTTGCTCTTTGTTAAATTAACAAGCTTGAATTCTGGCTATAGCCTCGACCGCCAGTTTACAGAAGTACCTCAGATATCCGAACCTCGGGGATCTGAAAAGTCCGGTCAACCGAGCAGGGTGTGAAACCGGAAGTATACCTGGAAGCATAACATCGATAAAAAATGACGAGCCCAGAACGAACACGAGTAACTTGGAAACATCATAATTAGACGAGGGATATAGTTTGACAGCTGTTGGTGAAGAATACAACACAGAAAAGTAGCCGTTTTTACATTAAAAAAGGACCAGGACAAAATTATCGATAAACAGTTTGCAGAAGAGGCAAAACACAGTTACTCACTGCAGAAAGGTGTTCACTTTAGTGTTGCAAAGCGTCCGACAGACCTTTGGCCTGGGGTAAGCACACAGTCATGGTCTCGTGGCTAATGTCTCATCGTGTGACCACTAAGTCTTAAAATGTAAGTTAATGTGTGGTTGCATGGGTTGGCCCTGGTGCCTGGTTGACTTCAGCTGGTGGCTCGTTATGTTGTCGGTTTTCTTAGCGTCATTAGTGAGCGCATTTTTTTCTCCAGATTGAGCTGAGAAATTAACGTTAGTGTGTCTTCCAATCCCCTCGCTTCGTAAATCAGCTGAGTTCACTTGTTTAAAAGTCATGTTCTTTGATTCACTTTCTGTTCTGTACGCCGTTTATACATTTGGAGAAAAGTCTTTTGTGTAACATCACGAACACGTTTACAAGTAATGGCTGCATAGAGACTGTAAAACCAAAGGACTAACCTTGCAGTTGGAGCGTTGCGTGCAGCTTTTGTACATTTGCTCAGCAAACCCCGGGCTAAACTACAGTTGTCCAGCTACAACACGCGTGTCCGGAGAGCATTGACCGGAGCTGGTCCGGAATTAAGGGTTGAGAGTTGTCATTAAAAAAAAAGAAATAACGGAGGGAAATCAATTCGCTGGTTAGTTGCATTATATTCGCCTATTTTTTTATATGTGCATGTGAGGGTTGGATACTTGTTAACAAAGGAGTTAAGTTATTTCGTTTGAAAGCATTTTCATGTGTCTTGCGAGACCCGTATGTGTCAGAATTTTGCGAGCGTTTTGGATTATACAATTAATTTATCGCTTCATTTCTTGCGCAGATTACAAAAGACTCTACAGGCAAGATTGACACAGTCACTATAAAATCGGAGGTAAGTGACACGTACGAGAACGCACTTTATGTATTGTGGCCAACTTGTAGAGCTCGGTAAGGGTGGCTATAGCTAAGATTGACTTGAGCTTAAAAATGCTGTATGCTTTTTGCGGACTATTCACGATCTACTCTGATCGTTCCAAACCACAAAAAAAACAAAACAAAGTATAGGTATTTTTGCAAAAAGGATCAGCCGATAGCAACGTGATGTTAGGACGTCATTCGGGACCCAGTTTTTTATTTTTTCTAGCTTGTTTAGCGTGAAGCAAAATTAAGAAATTGCGGGCCACTGTACTTCCTATCTCTTATAAAGCCACTTACACGGGGACATTAATAATGAAAGCATGTTGGTATATAAATTAAAGCAGAGGTTCTCAAACTAGATCCTGGGGGATTGCTGTGCATGTTGGGCTTTGTTGTCACAAGTCTCTCAATTAAGGTTATTGAACAAATAATACATGCATTTAAATTGCACAAATGAACAAAATGCAGGTTTGGCTCATTGTTGTTTAATTATTTTTTTTTAAAGTCTTAATTATCTTCCAGATAGTTAGTTTTAGTGGCCAAGTGTGCAGACTTTCACCAGTCAGGAGCCTGTCGATTCACCTTTAATTAGTCTTTAATTAGATTTGTTAAATAATTTTGTTACCTCTATTTAGTCTTTTGCAATACAGCACAATGTGAACATGTTTTCATGGCATACATGGGTTTTCTGACAGACTGGCTTGAGAGGGTAAATGATCCCTCTAAGCATGAAAATAATCTGATTAAGAAAATGAAACGCTGGTTAAAACTCTGGATTTGCAGTTGTGCTTGGGACAGAAACCAGGATTCGTAGGTGGTCCTGAGGTCTGGGTTTGAGACCCATGGTGTTAAAGGCTAAGCATTTTTATTTATTTGATCCTTTTAGCTCCACTGTTGGATTGTGAGGGAGGAGGGTCTTGGGACTGAGAAGTTAATTTACCCAGGCGCGCCCCTGAAGAAGCATTTTGTTTGCAAACGTGCGGCCACGTCGTTAATAATAAAAACCTCTCTCCCATCCGCGTTGCAGGTGCTTTCAGATCCTGGAGGCAAAATGAACAAAGTGTCCACTCAGGTAAGCACCCCTGTTAGAATGCGTTGTCGTCCCCCACCCCCCCCCCCCCCCCACCCCCTCAGCCCAATTCCAAATCTTTGAAACCAGTATCCTCTTCAACGCCCCAAAAAAATGCACTGCTGTACAGCTTGGTTTGTTGGCCGTTCCCTGGGGTGGTGTGGGCGTCCCTGTTTGAAATAACTTTAGCCATATCGACAGCGCTGTTTAGGGAGGAGGTCTTGTGCTGTGCAGCTTGGTGAGCGCTGTAATGCAGCGTGCTTCGGCGGGGGGGTCTGACCGCGGCGACTGTCCTCCTGTTTCAGTGCAAAACGGAGCAGCGGTGCTCAGCCGACGTGCCGATCGGCTTCGTCGGCGCGGGGAACATGGCCTTCGGGATAACCCAGGGGATCCTGATGTCAGGTATCCGGTCCTGCCCTCAGTTTTCGTGAAGGTGAACATTAAACGTGCGTGTGAGGCAAAGATCGGGTAGCTTCCGGTGGAGTGTTTATTCGCTGAAAAGCGTTCATAAAAAATGATAAACAGTTGGGAAGTGATCCGTGTGTCGGTGGTCTGTGGTGGGCGCTTGTGTTTTTAACTCCGCCCACTTTCCTTTCAGGGGAGGTCAGTGCTGAAAATGTGAGAGTGAGCGCCCCATCCTCCAACAACCTGGGCCGCTTTCGGGTACGCCAGTCTGGTCAAGATAACAGGGCTAATGCAGTAGTTAAGGGCAGAATCTGGCAGGAAGTCCAGATAGGGAATTTCTCTACTGTCCCCCAATGACAGGGCTAATGCAGTAGTTAAGAGCATAAATCTGGCAGGAAGTCCAGATGGGACTTTCCCTCCTGTGCCCCAATGACAGGGATAATGCAGTAGTTAAGAGCAGAATTTGGCAGGAAGTCCGGATGTGGGGGGGTCCCACACACCCCTTGTCACTAAGGCCAGGCCTGTCTCTCCGCTGCAGGAAATGGGCGTGGGCATCACTCACTCCAACACGGAGGTGGTCTCCTCGTCTCGCCTGGTCTTCCTGGCGGTGAAGCCCCACCTGGTCCCAGGTGTCCTCCAGGAGATCGCCTCTCATGTCACTCGGGAGCATATCGTCGTCTCCGTGGCAGCAGGTGTCACCGTAGCGACGGTAGAAGCGGTAAGAGCCCGTGTTTCCTGTTGGTCCGTCTGTCCGTCTCTGTCTCTTGTCCAATTTGAAGGGGTAAGACCTGGAGGTTCACAAAGCTTACGAAACAAATCCCATAAGCAAAGCACACAAGCCCTCTGGCCGTTTCAGATTTTCATCCTTTTCCTTTACCGACGGTAAAGAAGCTGCAGCACGCGCTTGGTGTAATGTCTAACACTATTCTGATTTCTCCTAGTTGAGGATTTCTAGAGGGAGGTCCCTGTTTTCCCCGTTCATCTTTGTATGCTGTTAATATAGTACAGGTATAATCATTTATAATCTGCTCTTAATAGCATCACTAGAAAAAGAGTTCACCATAGTGTTTAGCTCACAAGTCATATCGCAACCACAGCATCTAGCTCTATAATTTCAGTATATTTTGTCCAAGTCAGGCTGTCCTGTATTTTCCCACAATTAAGCTTTTCCTCAGAAGCTTATTCACATCATAGACAGACTTTGCAAAGAACTGTGGGAAAGTCTGATTTAAATTTATTAATTTATGTTTTTGTGCATTTTTCGGCTAACGGGACCCGCTGTGCTCCTCCCTCCTCAGCTCCTCCCACCGGACTCTGTCGTTCTCCGGCTCATGCCGAACCTTCCCTGCCTGGTCCAGGAGGGGGCGCTGCTGTTCGCCCGCGGCTCCAAGGCCCGGCCCGAGCACGGGGCGCTCCTCAGGGACCTGCTGGCCCCCTGCGGGCTGGTGGAGGAGGGGCCAGAGTCGTGGATCGACGCCCACACCGGGCTAAGTGGCAGTGGGGTGGCTTTTGTGAGTCACGCACGCACGCACGCACACACACACACACACACACGCACACATGCACACACGCACACACACACGCACGCGCGCACACACACACGCACGCACGCACACACACACATGCACACACACACACACACATGCACACACACACACACACACACACACGCACACATGCATGCAGACTGTTTTGTGCCATGAGATTGGGATTAGAATGCTCCCGTTGAATTGCATACCATCAGATAGGCATTTGAATTTTACATTCTTGTTGTGTGTTATCTGGTGTCTGCAGGTGTGCCTGTTTGTGGAGGCGTTATCAGTGTTGTGTGTGTCTGCAGGTGTACCTGTTTGCGGAGGCGTTGGCTGAGGGCGGGGTGAAGATGGGCATGCCCAGTGCTCTTGCACACCGTATCGCTGCTCAAACAGTCCTGGTATGTTACTGCAGTCGTCGACATGGCGTGCGTGCGTGCGCGTGTGTGTTATGAAATGCTTCAGTGCTTTAGTGTGCAGTGCCTGTGAGTCTATTGTGCTGTGAATATTTACACTTGTGTGATAAGTTGTGTTTGTGTGTGTGTGAGAGAAGTGTGAGCTAGCATGTGTGATTATTGTGTGTGTGTGTGAAGAGTGAGCTAGCATGTGTGGTTATTTTGTGTGTGTGTGAAGAGTGAGCTAGCATGTGTGATTAGTTGTGTAAGTACGAGCTAGTATATGCCATTAGTGTTGTCAGTCTAAGCTAGAATTTGTGTGTGCTTGTGTGTGTGTGTGCGCGTGTGCATGTGTGCATGAGAGCTAGTGTGTGCGATTAGCGTTGTCAGCATGAGCTAGCATTTGTGATTACCTGTGTGTGTGTGTGTGTGTGCGCGCCAGAATGTGCGATTAGCGTTGCCAGTGTAACCTGGCTGGTGCTTGTTTCCATGGCGATGTGGCAGGGTGCTGGGCGGCTGCTGCGGGACTCTGGGAAGCACCCAGCCCAGCTGCGCGCGGACGTCTGCACCCCCGGGGGCACCACCATCTTCGGGCTCCACGAGTTGGAGAGGGGGGGCGTGCGGGCCGCCACCATGGGGGCCGTGGAGGCTGCTACAGAGCGGGCGAGGGAGCTGGGCAGGAAGTGAGGTGCCGGGGAGCGGATTACATCGGGGACTGGAGAACGCGGCCTTTGAAAACCGCGCCCCTTTCGGACGGCGAGCGACGGCACAGGAAACGGCGCTTTTAAGACTGGAATCGTTGAAATGTTCCGTCACACCAGTTTACTTGCATGCGATTTTGTACGGTGCGTATTCTGAAAATAAGTCTGTGAGATGTGAAGGAGGAACAAAAGACACTAGTTTCGACCCCACACAGGGGTCATAGCATAGTTTTCTGATCTATTACTTCCTTTCTGGTTCATTTCCTGACTTGAATTGACATTGATTATAGAGCACTGCCATGTTGTATGTGGCAAAGAATTTAATGACATGTCTACTTGGGGGGGAAAAAAAGCAATGGTAAACATTTCTCATGTTTTTTCATAAATTTAACATTAAATTTTTCACAACCGCTTGTCCCGAAGCCACATCTGTGTTCTTTGGTCTTAAGAGGGGGGGAAACCCCGGGTATGTGTTTTATATGTACCATTCTGGAATAAAAAATAATGAAATAAAAGATGAGAATGCTCACTGACTCCCCTTTCTCGAGCAAGCGAAGCGACTGAAACAGTGTCCTTGCGCTCGGCGATTACCCGTTCACCTGCCATCGGAATTCTTCCGGTTGCCGGCGAGCTCGCGCCAGTGGACGGAATTCCAGCGGTGAGGAACGTGTTGCGCGAACGACTCGAAAGCTTCAAGACCGCAGGCGGCCCACCTGTGGACGACGTGGGCTGTTGCACGTCTCTCCAGTGAGACTCCCGACAGCACCAGAAGAACTACAAGCACACGCAGAGACACGCGCTCTCTCGCTCGGTGGCCACTGTCAGGCACGCCTTGCTGACCGTGTGTGTTCCTTCACCTCAGGTCAGCATTTTTCGAGCGGACACTTTTCAGCAGGATAATGCGTCGCAAAGCACGCATCGCTTTAAGCTGGTTCTACTCCGATGGCCTGCACGGTCCCCGGATCTCAATCCAATAAAGCGACTTTGGGTTGGGGGAGAACGGGAGGTTCACAGCATAAATGCGTTGCCAAAAAAAAAAAAAAATTGCAGGAACACGACTAATGCCATTGAGTCAGCATGGAGCAAAATCCCAAATGAATGTTTCCTGCCCCTTTCTGAATCTGGAGGCAAAATGGAGTCCTATTTGGTACTATATAGGTGTACCTAATAAAGTGGCCACTGAGTGTATATATACCATGTTTTGGCAGTATGAAAAATGAAGACGGAATAGCTGTCTGTTTGGAGTTAATTACAATTATTATTCTATGGGAAAACAGATACTTATTTCTGTGCACAATGCACCGTTTGCTTTCCTCTATAGCAGCCTTTGATTGAATGTCCGGTTTTATTTGGTGTTACAATGCACAGTATAGCTATGCCAACCCATTTACCCCGTTTACCTGCCTCCACTATCTGGAGCTCTGTTACTTAAGTAACGTTAATATTAGATACCGGTACACACGTTGGATTTTAGCACTAATTTTGTTGTCCCAGATTGACCCCAATGGGGAAATATGATACTTCACAGCGATCGCAAATTTCTACTATATTTGGAATCGAACGCCCGCCCAGATCCGGTAACACTGGTTGCCCGTGATTCTGCGACAGCGCGCAGGCGCAGAGGGTGCAGTTTTGAGAACGTACCAACCTGTGATCGTGATAGGGGAGTGCGAGAAGAATCGAATTGTATCATCTTTGATATAGCTTTGATTTGCGCAGACAGATAACTAATTATTAACATACATATATCTCATAATTTTATAGTTGCAGTTTCGGAGCACTGTACTTCCGTTTGCCGTGACCAATGTTTCATTCACCTCCCCTCCTCTCGCCCATAACGTTACATTGAAATGACGTAGTTGCCACTTCCGGTCCCTTTCTGTTACTCGGACAGCTGCAGGACAGGAGGTGGTGGAGTACCGGTCCAGAAAACTATACAATACAGAACAGTGAGTAACTGTTAGTGGAGTTTTCAGAACTCACGACTTGGTGGAAACGTGTTTAGGCTCGACTTAGGGTCATTACCTGATAATAGTTGGCTGTCTCCTTCCGGAACCCCACAGAGCAAAATCCAGCTGGGTAGCTAAAGCTAACTGAATACATGTGTCAATTTCCACCGGTGACGCAAGACAGCTACGGAGACTTTAAAACGCAGGCTATCGGCGCACATGTGAAATGTTATAAAACGAAATTGGTGTTGAAACTATTATATGTGACTTATGAAATAGTTATTGGGCACCGCACCATCTGCTGTGAAACGTGGGAAGGCCGAGACTGGAGAGCGTTTTGCCGGGTGTTCCTCGGGCAAGCTCCGGCGTGCTGATCTGACTTGGCATGACTCGCATTTTGGAAATGATGCATCATTTCGGCGTTAATAGGGATTGTGATGTTAATTCTGAGTTCTCCTTATATTGCTTTGTTAAACAACATGACACGTTTCAGCTGCCAACAGATCGTTAGCCGGTTGAGCAGCCTAGTCCAGTTAGCGACCAATAATCGTAATCATCTGTGATGCATTTGAATGACGAACAAGCCCATACAGATCGATTGCTTTACCCCCACTGCGGTTGGAATGTACGTAGCTGTTTGTTTGTTTATTTATTTATTTATTTATTTTTATTAATAGCGAAGTTAGGTGCCTACTTCATACAGCTCACGCTAGCCAAGGATTTTTACTGGGCATAAATCGTAGACTAGCAATGTCTTCTTTAATCAGCCTATAATATTTGTTTAGCTGTCTGGTAATGTAAACGCTGTTGTTCTGGTCAACTGTAAGCGCCATTCATTTTAAAGTTGATTTATTAGTTTATTTGGGGCAGGCGTTTGATTTCGTAGGCCTATTTAAAAATAGCCAGGCCTGCCAACAATTGTCTTATGACATACTCACTAATTAGCGTTTAATTACTTATTGACACTAAGATGTTGGATTACGTTTGCACGCCGCACTAAACGTTTCTGCATCAATTGAAGGTGGTTAGTATTCTGGCATTGATGGTGTGTGAATTTGGTGGAAAAAGGCTGAGCAGGTGTTATGGCTGAGTTGTCGATTCCTGCTGGTGAATTTGCCCGTTTTACTGTGTCGTTTTAAACAAGTGTGCTGGGGGAAACATCGAACAGTTACCTAGAACAAATTGAGCTTTTTGGTTTAGGAACTTGCAATAAATAGTTATGATTTACAGGGCCGTGAGAAGTGGGTATGGTTTATGTCTAGGATTTTTGCCACATGGCATTTGTTAGGTAGCCTACTTTCGGTTTGAAACTGGTTCTAGAACTGTCAGTTGAAAATTTTGAAGTGACACAAGTTACCTTACAACTATACATATATGTATCTCTATTCTCATCGCCGCACGCCAGGCAGCCAAATATCCAACCTAGTTGAGTCTTTAGGGGAAGAAGTCATTTTAAGATCCGCAAGCCCAGAAATTACTGCCCATCATGTTAATTGACCTGAATTCCGCGTTTCATTGGCACCTCGCCTGTATGGCACCGTCTTTTGCGCTGACGTGACGTCACTATTATAACAGCCGTTTGTCTTTCCGTTCACGCTGTCGGTGGATAAAAAGAACCGGCGAGGTTCACCAGCGATAACGGTCAGTAATTTGGCTGCGCGCGCAGAGCAAGGTGAGTTTAACGGAACGACTTGTTGCAAAGTTTATCCCTGACACTGCAATCAGTATGGTTTTCTTAAAGCTATATTTGAATTTAAATTTAAATGAATTAAATGTGTGTGTGTATATATATATATATATATATATATATATATATATATATAGATAAAATAACTGTCAGAATGGTCAAAATAACAGAAAAGACTTAAGAAAATTATATTTCCTGCAGTGTACCATTTCTCTGTGATTCCAGATTCCCATCTCGTGAATACTATAGAGGGTACGCAGGGACAGTAACCGGGTTATTGCTTTATTTGCACGAAACTTTCTTATAGTCCCGGGCCAATAAACGGATTCTTCGCACTGTCTCAACCCTCTTTTAGTAATCCGCGATGTCGGTCCGTTTGCCGCCCATCAGGTCATTTTGCAGCCCATGATCGCCCTGTCTTCCCAGGACCACAAATATCCCATAACCTGTTTCGATCTCCCATTTATATTTCTATTTTTTATTTGTTAATTCTATATAGGACTGTGTATTAATGGAAATGTGTGTATTCGTGCTCTGGCCTGCATTTTTACGTGATGCGATTTGCTTCCACGCATTTCTCCCTATTCATAGAAAATTTATTTTGAATTCCCCCCCCCCCCCCTGATATTTGCATGTTTGCATTCGTTATGTCATGCCCTTTGAATCGATTCTGTGGTTCTGATTTCCCATTGTGCGCACCTGTTTCTCTCTTCCCTTATTAAACGACAGGGTGTTTTTTTTTCTTTTCTTTTTTTTTTCTTGAACATAAGTGCACAGTTTAATAGTGATGGTTGATGTCTGACTCCTAAACTGGGCACCATAGGTGAGCCTTTGTCCCCCAGTCCCAGTCACGCCAAATTACCCAATCTGAGCTATAGAAATAAGGGACAGAGATGACGGATCAAAAACGTTTTTTTTTTTTTATGAATTATTTCTCTCATTGTGTTATGTTTAAAAAGATTGATAAAAGAAAGAAAAATATTTTTAATTGGTAGGTAGAATCTGTGATCGAACCCCCTCACCCCTCCCGAAAGGTGGTTTCCTAGGAGAGGCATTGTGACATCACAATCCATTCCATCCCCATCCTGCTTGTGTTCTGGAATGTTCGCTGCACTGCCTTCCCCAGTAACCTGCATGTCTCCAAGTGCAGCGTGGGATTGATCTGTCCTCCAGCCTATCAGCAAGTTTCCACAGACCCTGTGCAGTCTGCTCACAATGTTAACAGCGCTACAAACTGCACACAAAGAAAGTGAGTGCGATTGTATTTGAATCCAGTCGACATGCTGAATGGGTTTCTTTATCTTGAAAGTGCAACAAAGTTCTTGTTCTTGGGAACTTGCCCCACTACCGGAGAGTTTGGTGGTGTTCTTTTGGAGACAGTGTTGCTCATTTAATCCACAGTGGCACTTTCATTTGAACCCATCAGCAGAGTGGCTGTTTAGTGGGCAGCCAATCAGAAATGAACTTTGAGTGAATATCCATTACATGACATGCTTTCTCACTCCTCCAGGTTTTAAAAAATTAATTTCTTTATTTTTTTAAATGACAGGCTTTCACATCAACAGGGAATTTCCCCCCTCTTTATTGGGAAAAGCGCCTGTCTGTTGGTTTAACGGCCATTTTAAATTCGATTGCACAGGGTCTCATTAAATGTGATTGCACAACGTTTCTGTTATGAAATACAGAATAAGATGCTGCCTCTCAGGTATTTCTGCACTTTAAACTGCGGGGGGGGGGGGCTGTAATTTGCTTGGGGGGGAGAGTGGGTGGGATATGCATAGCATGCTGGTATTGGCAGAGGGCTGGTTTTTTTTTATTTATTTATTTTTTGCTATGTGAACCTTTTTTTGTGGATCAACCCCACCCTGTGTCTGCTACTTGTTCCTGCTCTGCGTGTGACTAACCCTCTAGGCTGTCCCTCCCCTTTCTTCCTCTTCCTCTTCCTCTTCCTCTTCCTCGCTGTGCTGCGCCGGACACTCAGGATGGAGCCTCGCAGGGATCCCCCGTGTCACACGATGGATCGGCCCGGCCCGGCGCTCCCCCACAGGCCCGGCCAGTCGGACTGTTCCACTGAGGCGGCTGCGGAGGGGTGCGCCGGGGGCGGGCCGGCGGAGGGAAACGGGGGCGTGCCGTCGTTCTCCTTCTCCTCGTCGTCCTCCCTGGAGGGCGGGAGCGTGAACGGCGACGGCGGCGGCGGCGGCAGGAAGAGGCCGAGGCGGCGGAAGCGCTCGGCGCGCTCGGCGGGGGACGGGGGCGGAGCCTGGACGGGCGTGCGGGAGGAGTCGGTGTGGTTCGACCGGTCCGTGTATGAGCGGGCCGAGAGCGCGTACCAGGCCTGGCTGGCGGGCGGCGGGGGCGGCGTGGGCGTGGCCCCGCAGGAAAGCCCCGCCCCTGCGCCGCGGTCGCTGTCGCCTCGCCCGTCGGGCTGTCGCCATGGAGACCAGGTGGCCTGCCACCACCTGGTTCAGGCGGTGTGGGTGAACAAGTCGGCCTTCGACTCCGCCGAGCGCCGCTTCATGGAGCGGGCCCAGCCCCCTCCGGCCACGCCCAGCTCCCTTGCCCTCACTCCGCGCCGCGGTGCTCCCCCTGGGGCCCGTAGGACCCCCGACGAGGGGTACCTGTCCCTCACCCCAGCCGACCCCCGGCCCACCCCACCGACCGCCCCCCCGCCTCCCCCTCCCGCCAGGAGGGGTACCTGTCCCTCACCCCGACCCCGCCCGCCCCACAGCCCCTCCCCCCTCCCCGCCAGACCATTAACGGCCTGCCGGGCCTGCCGGCCGAGCTGCTGGCGGGCGTGTGGACGGAGAAGCCCCGCTACGACCGCGCCGAGGCCAGCTACTACCAGAGCCTGTGCTGCCCGCCGGCCCCGGCCCCGCCCACAAACAAGGCCCCGCCCACCGACAGGGCCACGCCCACAAGCAAGGCCCCGCCCACCGACAGGGCCACGCCCACAAGCAAGGCCACGCCCACTAATATGTCCACGCCCACAAGCAAGGCCATGCCCATTGACATGGCCACGCCCACAAGCAAGGCCGTGCCCACTGACGCGGCCACACCCACCGGCACGGCCACGCCCACCAACACTCTCATGGCCACGCCCACCAACACTCTCATGGCCATGCCCACTGACACACCCACAGCCGCCCAGCCCATCGGCACGCCCTCCTGCGACGGGACGGAGCCTGGCCCCGGGCTCGGAGACGGCGGAGGGGCGGGGCGGGACGGCCCCCTCTGCTTCCTGCACCCCGACAGCGAGCGGGCGTGGCTGGAGGCCCCACGCTTCTGCGCCGCCGAGAGGCGCTTCCACGAGCGGCGGGCGGCCAGGGCGGGGGCCGGGGCGGCGGGCGGGACGCGGAGGAGCCGGGACGGGGACGCGGGAACGGGCGGAGGAGGGCGGAGGGCCGGGCCCGGGGAAAGGAGGCCGGACGGTGACGGGGCGATGGAGTGGAGGTGGCGTGGATGGGTGGAGGACGGCTCGGTGACGATGGAAGTGGCGATGGAGGGGGCCGTGGAGGGGACGGCTGCTGTGACGATGGAGGTGGAGGTGGCGATGGAGGGGGCCGTGGAGGGGACGGCTGCGGTGGCGGTAGCTCAGGCCATGGATTGCTTGCCGGCCGCTGGGAGAGCGGAGAGCGACCCGCCAGCTCCCAGCATCCTTTGCCCAGAGTACGGCTCGTCAGGGAAGAGCGACTCCTGTCAGAAAAGTCCAGCTCACTTCCAGATTTATTTTTCCGCTTTTATTTATTTTATTTTTTTGCATGTGTGTGTGTACAGTATAATTTTCAGTGCTGTATTTTCTTTTTGTTCTTTCCTTCCTTTTATCCTTCTGTTCATCTGGGTTTTTTTTTGTTGTTGTCCCAAATGTCACAGGCGTGGTGTTAGAAGGTCCAGCGCGGTTCAGCATGTGCGTTTGTTAGCGAGAGAGTGAGTGTGTCAGGAAAATGTACGCGCCGTGCTGGTGTGGGTTCACACTCCAAAATTGGAATGTCTGTTATCCCTCAAGGGGAAACCTCCCTAATGCATTTGAATATGGCTTTAAGTCATTGTAAATTATTTATTTGTTTATTTATTTATTTATTTATTTATTTATTTGTTTGTTTATTTATTTTTTGTGCATGTGCATTCCATTATTTTTGTATCTATTTATTTGTTTCTTCATAAATCAAATGTTTGAAAAATGCTGTTTTTTTCAGTCTATACAGGTTTGAATGTAATGCGTGTGAATTGGGTTTCTGCTCTAGACGGGGACATGAATTTCACGGTCATCTTCATCTGAATGTTTTTGAGATTGCTTAGCCAGGAAATGGGCGTGGGCTTTCACTGTCCCTGTGGTCGCTGGGAACTGGATAATGTAGTTACTCAGCCCTTGTGCGTTTTACAGATGGACAGGTTTTAACACATACAGTGAGGATAAAAAATAGGGGCAGTGCACTTTGCAGGCAGTGGGAGATTTGGTGTAGGGACACACACACCCACATGGGATACAGTGGGAGATTAGGTGTAGGAACACACACACACGAAGACAGCAGGAGATTTGGTGCTGTTGATGTATTTCGTGCTTGTAAACGTGCTGTAGTTTGTTATAAACTGGTGTCTTGCTGTAGATCGTGCTGTGAAACGGACCTGTAGCCCGGTGGTTCTCAAACTCGGTCCTGGGGGACCTCTGTTTGTGCTGGCTTCCATTCCAACCTCAACTGCAATCCCAGAATTTTAGCAAGCTTTTAATTTTTCTTAATGAGGTGCTTTTCGTGTTTTAGAGCTGGGGTTCCAGAAGGGGCCAGTGTGGGTGCACACACCTGATCCTGATTGTACTAATCAAGGTGCTTAGCAACGACTCTAGTGATTGATTAGTAGGATCAACAGCCCATTCTGGATAAGACTGGGGACCCCAGGTCTAAAACATGAGGAGCACCTCATTAAGAAAAATGAACGGCTTGTAAAAAGTTCTGGGATTGCTGCTGAGGTTGGAATGGAAACCAGCATACACAGGGGTCCCCCAGGACTGAGTTTGAGAACCACTGCTGCAGACCCCTGGGTCCTGGAGCCTGGCCTGCCTGTGGCCTGTGCCTCGGCCTGCTGTGATGTCAGCACAGCTGATTGGCTCGTCTCGGGGTGGGTGTGATGTCAGCACGGCTGATTGGCTCGTCTCGGGGTGGGTGTGATGTCAGCACGGCTGATTGGCTCGTCTTGGGGTGGGTGTGATGTCAGCACGGCTGATTGGCTCGTCTCGGGGTGGGTGTGATGTCAGCACGGCTGATTGGCTCGTCTCGGGGTGGGTGTGATTCAGCTCGGCGATTGGCCGCTCTCGGGGTGGGTGTGATGTCAGCACGGCTGATTGGCCGTCCGGGGTGGGTGTGATGTCAGCACGGCTGATTGGCTCGTCTCGGGGTGGGTGTGATGTCAGCACGGCTGATTGGCTCGTCTTGGGGTGGGTGTGGTGCGGTCGGTTTGAGCTGGGCGGTCGGGACTTTTCCCCCATCGCACGCTCCGGATGGAGCGGTTTGAGGAAAGCGCTCCCGGGATGGAGCGGGGTAGTTATGAGGGGAAAGCGCTCCCGGGATGGAGCGGGGTAGTTATGAGGGGAAAGCGCTCCCGGGATGGAGCGGGGTTAGCGTAGGGTGTCACGGGGCCTGCTGTTTAAAGGCCAGAGGCCAGAGTCGCTGGTGCTGCGCAGCGCATTTGGATTCAGAAATGGGCCATTTGGTTTTGTTTAAAAAAATAAAATTAAAAAAATTAAAAAGTATTTATTTATTTATTTTTTACACACACCCCTTTCTCTCTCTTCCCTGCAGCACGATGACTGCGGAATTCCTGGCTCAGGAGAAAATCTGGTTCGACAAGCTCCGCTTCGATGAGGCGGAGTGTCGCTTCTACGAGAGAATGAATGGCCCCGCACAGCCTTCGCAGGTAGCGCCGCCTAGAGGCCCGGAGGTCTAACTGCACCAGAGCTGCAGGTTGAACGGGGCTACCCCAGGAAACGAAATGTCGACCTCTGCCAGTTTTTTGGGGTTGTGTCCGTGGCACTGCCTTTGGACATTGCGGTTGTCCAGGGAGATTGTCCATTTTAACGGATATCACCAGTTATTTTCGTTTTTTCAGTATCAGAATATCCTCTCAAAGTACCAAACCAAAATGGTTTCTGTCCAGCTCTCAGTACCTTTTGCCGTTTTCCTGCCCCATTTAGCATTCAACCTGGAAAGCCGGCGTAGTTTATTACAAAAAAAAAAAATTCAAAACGGAGAAAATTGTCCATTTCCATGGGGACTATATTCTGTAATTTGGTGCTGCGCCGAACTGCTTTGCACATGTTCCCTAGCGATCGTTTCACTTTATAATGTTTCATTAAAAAGCAGGAAGGCCACGTTCTTCATAATGGTGAATTATGCTGCCCAAAGCAACAGCTAGTTCTATGAGTTCAGGTATAACGGCGTTGGCTGGATGGACAATAATTATTTTTGTGGGATAAATCATTCAGAGTTGGACAGAAACATCATCAATTTTGGTCTTTTCGTGGGACGTTGACGATACTGAAAATATTAAGATTACCTCTGTTATCCTTTAAGATCTTTATTCCATGTGCTAATGTCACATTAATAGGATTTCTGAAGTTTTGAAGACTAAAGGAAAGTTAAATCAGGTGTGCAGGTGGTGTTGTGAGTGCGTTCCGTGGGTGGATTGTGTGGAATAGTGACTCTTCATTTCAGGTGGTTTGTGGGGTCTGTCCTTTCAACCAACCATTCATTGCAGGTATTTTGTGGGGTCTGTCCTTTCAACCAACCATTCATTGCAGGTGGTTTGTGGGGTCTGTCCTTTCAACCAACCATTCATTGCAGGTGGTTTGTGGGGTCTGTCCTTTCAACCAACCATTCATTGCAGGTGGTTTGTGGGGAGTTATTTTGAGCCAATGGACTAATTTGTCTCTAAGCGTAAATACGTGTGTGTGCCGTGTGTGTGTGTTTGTGCATGCTCGCATATATGTGTGTGGGGAGGGGGGGAGGGGGTTGGTCCTGTGGTTGTAATCCTATAATAACTGTGCCAGCTGCTGCTCTGCATCCCTTGCCTACCCACCCCTGCTGCCCCACCCCCCCCATGAACTTGCCTTCTGCATCCACTGTTTGAGTATGTGTGTGTATGATTGTGTGTGTGCGCGCGTGTATATAAATGTGTGTGAGTGTGTGTATGAATGTGTATGAGTGTGTGTGTGGCAATGAATGTGCATGAGTGTGTGTGTGTGTGAGTATGTGTGTGTGAGTATGTGTGCGTGCGCGTGTGTGTGTGCGTGTGTGTGCGGCTGCTGACCCGCCTCTCTCTGCCCCCCTGTCCCCTGCAGGAGACTGGAGCTAATACCATACTGCAGGACATTGCCCGAGCTCGCCAGAATATCCAGAAATCTCTAGCAGGAGTGAGTACCGCACTCCCACCCAGCTGCCCCCCGCCCCCGTGCGTCCTGCCCCTCCATATTCACGCTCATAATTCAGAACCTCCTCCTCCTCCTCCTCTTCCTCTTCTCATCGCCGACTGAATATTCCATTTCCCCTTAATGGAGTTTCCTTGCTTATATATATGGATAGTGGATTGTCACAGTGGTGAACTGCTTGTAACGAAGGTGTTCTATTCGTGAAGACACTGGCTGTACCTTGGCAGGACTTAACCTGCCATTGCTTCAGTATATATCAGTGTCTAATGGGTACAATTAAATGCTATGTAGTTGTGAAGTCGTCATAGAGCGTTGTAAATGCCTGTAATATAATTATATAAATTAATAATATAAATTAAATATATATTATATATATATATATATAATATTACTATGTTTATTAATTTTAATTGTGAATAAAGGCTTGTGCAACACCACCTGTCAGTATTTCTAGGCACTTGTGATTAGGCGGGTCGCAGCCTTAACGAGCGCCTTAACGAGCACCTTAACGAGCGCCTTAACGCGAGGCATCGTAACCGGCGCCGTAGCGAGCTCGTAGCCGCTGGTGTTCAGGGCCCGTGTCTGAGACACAGGATGCTTATGTGCGCGTGTCTTAACGCTTATGGCTGTTGTTCTTCAGCTGGTCAGTGTTGTTTTCTCTCATACCGAGCGCCTTCATGAACAGGAATGGTCAGGAAGACGCTCGCGTGGTGGATCCGTCACCAAACCCCATCTTAATGAGCACAAACATGCAGAATCTGATGAATAGAAGTACATAAAAAAAATATATATATATACGCGTAGTAATAACATTGATCGTGTGACATTAAGACAGTGATTTTTATGCTAATGGTAACATTAACATTGAACAGTTGATTGAATAATCGTTATCGTTAGTTGATTGAATAATCGTTATCGTTAGTTGATAGAAGAATCGTTATCGTTAGTTGATTGAAGAATCGTTATTGTTAGTTGATTGAATAATCGTTATCGTCAGTTGATTGAAGAATCGTTATCGTTAGTTGATTGAAGAATCGTTATTGTTAGTTGATTGAATAATCGTTATCGTCAGTTGATTGAAGAATCGTTATTGTTAGTTGATTGAAGAATCGTTACACACGGAAACTTATCGCCCCTCTTCTAATCACCCCCGTGCCTGGGTATAGCTTCTGGGGGCTGCAGCCATGGCTTGCTTTGCGTCTCTGTCCTCGATTTGATCGAATCGGCCGGTGGTCTCGAGGGATGTGGGCTTCGGCGCGACGCTCTGATTCCAAGCGTTTCCTGCGGGAACGCCGGACCCGTTCAGCTTGGCCTGACCTTGCCGTCCAACTGTCTGTCTCTGTCTGTCTGTAATAATGCTAGCATTGGTTCAGTCCAACTCCCCCAACACTGCTAGCATTGGTTCAGTCCAACTCCACCAACACTGTTACCATTGGTTTAACCCAACTCCCCCATCACTGTTACCATTGGTTTAACCCAACTCCCCCAACACTGGTAGCATTGGTTCAACCCAACTCCCCCAACACTGCTAGCAGTTTTCTTTTTAAATCCTGTTTTCTTTCGTATGATTGCACGTCTTAGTTGGTTAAAGCCATTTTTAATTGGACATTCTCAGCTATTTAAATTTTTACATGCCAGATAAAGAGTTGAAGTTTTTTTCCTGTGTATTTCAAGCCCGGTCAGTGCAGGAGCTCCTGGGTTTGAGTACCAGCGTGTGAATCAAGGGGTTTTAGTAGGGACTGTGTAACCTTGTATTGGTACAGAAATAGTTTTGGTGTTTTAGTAGGGACTGTGTAACCTTGTATTGGTACAGAAATAGTTTTGGTGTTTTAGTAGGGACTGTGTAACCTTGTACTGGTGCAGAAATAGTTTTGGTGTTTTAGTAGGGAATCTGCAACAAAAACGGGGTGTATGCGTGTGTGTGCACGTACGTACGTATGTACGTGCGTGTGCGTGCGTGTGCGTGTGTGAGTGTCTAAGTATACTTGCACAAGTTCATATGTGTTTCCTTTCCGTGGAAGATCAGGTGGTGTTGCATTAAAACTCGTCCCCCAAAAGTGAGCAGAAGCCTTTCAGTCTTTCCCAAAGCCGCACTTTGGTTCCTTCTGCTCCCTTTGGCTTTTTCCCCATCATTCAACTCTGCTTCCTTCACCCCCCCTGCCCCGCCCATGCCCCACCCACACCCCCAGATGAAGACATCTCTACAGACTGGAAGAGGGCGTTCCCGCACCCCCCAAAATCGGCGTTCCCAGCCTGTAAGTCCCCCCCCCCTTCCCCTCAGCCCCAAACCTCTAGCTCACCTCCCCAGTGTGGTGCATGTTCTGTACCGTAGCCCCGCCCCCTCATTGACCAGTCGCATTGTGGCTTGCGGTGACGAACGTGCCTGTTTTCAGCAGTGTGCGGTGCGAGTGCGTGCAGTCCGTTGCGTTGCGGTTCGGAAGGGGAATGCCTCAGAAGTGTTTGACGCAGATTGGAGAAGAGCGGAGTGTGGATATGGCCCGGGGAAGCACCAGACACGGGGCCATCTTACTGACATCTGCTCTCCATCTCTGTGTGGTTTTTTTTTTTTTTTTCCCCCCTTTTAAACGCTTTTTGCAAGTGTGACTATACATTAGATTCTACTGACTGTACTAAATGCTTGTGCTGCCCAGCATGAATAAGGTATGATCTTGGAATAACCACCTTGGCTGTGATAACATGGTTATCAGTTGTCAGGGAAACACCTCACAGTTGGTGCTAGCTCTCTCCTGAAGTACTGTGTGTGGCCTGTAGGATGTAATATGGTCACTGATTCTCCTGTTGTACTATTTGTGGTCTATAGGGTGTAAAATAATCACTGGCTGTCCTGTAGTACTGCGTGTGGCATGTAGGGTGTAGAATAGTCGCTGGCTCTCCTGTAGTACTGTGTGTGGTCTGTAGGGTGTAAAATATTCACTGGCTGTCCTGTAGTACTGCGTGTGGCCTGTAGGGTGTAAAATATTCACTGGCTGTCCTGTAGTACTGCGTGTGGCCTGTCGGGTGTAAAATAGTCACTGGCTGTCCTGTAGTACTGCGTGTGGCCTGTCGAGTGTAAAATAGTCACTGGCTCTCCTGTAGTACTGTGTGGCCTGTCGGGTGTAAAATAGGGGTGATCTTATATAGCTGGTAAATGGATCATTCAGGAATGAGTGGCATTTAGAGCCTTTGAGTTTTGGTGCTCCTGGAGTTGCTGCTGAGCATGGTGGTGGTGCTGGTGCTGGTGGTGTTGGTGTTGGTGCTGGTGTTGTTGGTGGTGTTTGGTGGTGTTGGTGTTATCCTGTGGTGCTTCCCAGCCCTGCATGTTTCTCTGCTGTGTGCTCCTCTCTTAATTCGCCCTTTCATCCCAGTGACTGACCTTTGACCTTTGACCCCCCATGTGTGGTGCAGGGTGTGGCGTGTGGAGCCGGGGACCAGGGCGAGCTCATCACACGCATGAGAAGCCTGGAACTGGAGAACCAGAGCCTGCACAAAGGTGTGTGTGTATGTGTGCGTGAGTGTATGTGCATGAGTGAGTAAGTGTGTGTGTGTGCGTGAGTGTATGTGCGTGCGTGCGTGAGTGTATGTGCGTGCGTGCGTGCGTGAGTAAGTGTGTGTGTGCGTGAGTGTGTCTGTGTGTGTGTTTCTTTGCGTGTGTATACAAAAATTCTCTCTCTCTCTCTCTCTCAGTGGTGGAGGACCTGCGCTCAGCTCTCTCTAAGTTGGAGTCCAGAGTAGCGCTTCTGGAGAAGAGGCCGACAGCATCTCCAGCACCGGCTTCAACAGCAGCTCCCAGCTGCACCAGGGTAGGGAGGGGCCTGCTATATGGAGCATCCTCATTGGCTGTGTCCTGCTGTATGGACCGGCCTCATTGGCTGTGTCCTGCTGTATGGAGCGTCCTCATTGGCTGTGTCCTGCTGTATGGACCGGCCTCATTGGCTGTGTCCAGCTGTATGGACCGGCCTCATTGGCTGTGTCCTGCTGTATGGACCGGCCTCATTGGCTGTGTCCTGCTGTATGGACCGGCCTCATTGGCTGTGTCCAGCTGTATGGGCCGGCCTCATTGACCTTTTAGAACTGTATGTCCCCACAGGGTGTGTGTGCTTGTGTGTGTTTATCACTGATGATTGACAGGTGTAATCTCTGCCCCGCCCTCAGACTGCCCCTGTCCAGCAGCCAAAGGTCCGCGCCCCGGTGGAGGAGGAAGATGACGATGATCTGGACCTGTTTGGCAGCGATGAAGAGGACGAGGAGGCGGAGAGAATTCGCGAGGAGCGGTTGAAAGCGTACGCTGAAAAGAAGGCCAAGAAGCCCGCCCTCATCGCCAAGTCCTCCATCCTGCTGGACGTCAAACCAGTACGCACACGTGCACACGCATACGCACACGCACGCATACACACACACACACACGCACACACGGAGACACACAGACATGCACACACAGATGTACACACACAGACATGCACACACAGATGTACACACACAGACATGCACACACAGATGTGTACACACACGGAGACATGCACGCACGAATGTACACACACAGCCTTGTGGGGACATACATGTACATTCTCCCTCTGTCTCTCTCCCTCTCTCTCTCTCTCCCTCTCTCTCTCTCTCTCCCTCCCTCTCTCTCTCCCTCCCCTCCCTCCCCCCCCCCCCCCCCCCAGTGGGACGATGAGACGGACATGGTGAAGCTGGAGGAGTGTGTGCGCTCTGTCCAGGCGGACGGCCTGCTCTGGGGCTCCTCCAAGCTTGTCCCAGTGGGCTACGGCATCAAGAAGCTGCAGATCCAGTGCGTGGTGGAGGACGACAAGGTGGGGACGGACATGCTGGAGGAGGAGATCACCAAGTTCGACGACTACGTGAGTAACAGCTCCACCTGCTGGCCACTCGTGGCTTACAGGCTTTCAGAGAGTGGTACAGATATGCAGTGAGGGTGTGTGTGTGCTTGCGTGCATGTCTGTGTGTGTGTGTGTGCGCTTGCGTGCATGTCTGTGTGTGTGTGTGTGCCTGTGCGCTTGCGTGCATGTCTGTGTGTGTGTGTGTGTGTGCCTGTGCGCTTGCGTGCATGTCTGTGTGTGTGTGTGTGTTTGCGCGCTTGCGTGCATGTCTGTGTGTGTGTGTGTGTGCGCGCGCGCTTGCGTGCATGTCTGTGTGTGTGCACGCTTGCGTGCATGTCTGTCTGTGTGTGTGTGTGTGTGTGCCTGTGTTGGGAGAGCTGTAGGACTAACCCGAGCTGAAGATGGACGGGACAGTGGAGTGGTGTCAGTGAGCTGGTGGCCAGCTTTATTTCAGTCAGCAGTTGTGTGTCTTACTGCTTCACGTATGCAGTTTATTATCATTTCAGCATGTTTGTAAGCCTTTTAAGACTGCTGAGAGTCAACACAGAACAAATATTCACTTGCCTCTCTTGTTTCTGCAGTGTTACCTAACGCCTTCAGCTTGGGGGGGGGGGGGGTGTGGGGTAGAACTGCAGGGGGTGGAGTCTTCTACAGTCTGCGGGTGAAAGGGGGGGGCGGGGATTAAATCCTCTCACTGCGCAGAACAGCAGTCTCACATGCACCATCATCATCCTCTCCCTTTCAGGTCCAGAGTGTGGATGTCGCTGCTTTCAATAAAATATGAGCGCTTCGCCCTGACTCCGCCCCCCTGCCTTGGCTGCTGATGAAGACGACGATGATGATGATGATGTTTGTGACGGTTACCAATAAAGAGCTGAGCTCTGTGAAAAGGCTCGCTGTGTCCTGTCCAGTTCCTCCCATTAACCATTAAACCATTAAACCATTAAAACTGGAGCCAATGGGGCCCCGGCGTGCTCAGCGGCTGCAGCTGCTTCGGTCCCTCTGGTGGTGAAACTGTGTCACTGCAAGAGCCGCACGCCGTTGTTCTTCAGGCCGCTTCATGCTTTCCGCGTCCGCGTGTCCGCGAGGGTCCGCTTAGGTCCGCGTGACGTGAATGTCGTCGTCCGCGAGCGTCCGCGCGCAGCCCAAAATCTGTGACCACGCGGACTGGACGAATAGCAAGCGCGCCGACTGCACATGATAACAAAATGGATGCTTGTTTTGAAGAGAGGCTGTGTGAGGAGATCCGCCATTACCCACATTAATTTTTTTTATGGCGGTTGGCAAACGATGTTATGGTGCATTACCGCCACCAACTGGAATGGAGTGTGGATCGGGAAATGCGTGGAACGCGGACCCTCAGCAGTAGTTTTTGTAGGGTTTGTAAAGGAGTTTTTATTGAAGGTCGAAAAGTCTTACAGAACAACGCCCAACAAAACATACATGATACATTTATAACTTATTTGAATCACAGCACTTATACTCTGTACTGAAATCAGCTTCTTAAAGACATGACAATAACCCATCCTATTTTAAGGCCAGCCAGCGTCACATTGGTATGAAGGACACCTGAACATAAACTACAGAAGGACTTTCTACAAACAGTGTGATCATTACAAAGCATTCATAAAATTCCCATGTGGAAGAAGCAGAAATGAAAGCAGAGGATCCTATTTTCTAAACCCACTATATTTACCGTCTTATTCCATCTTTACCTCTCTTCAGTTTTTATTTTTCTTATTTTATATGATGTTCAAATAAAAAATTCTCTAAAAAAACACTTTTAAAAAATGTTGCGCCTGCTGTTAAATTAATGTTCCCAATGTTTGAGCCCCTCAACAGACCCTGAAATTTAATATTTTATTTACATCTCAGTATTTCACTGCAGTGTTTTTCTCTCACTGATTACATCTGATCTTCCCTCTGCCTCATCCCAGATCACACAGTTTTACAGAGGATCTAACTCCGAAAACCCAAAACGCAGGATAGAGGGGCTGAGTGAATGTGGTCTGGACTCTGTGCAGGAGGGTCATTGTATCAGAGACGCTGTAGAAGGACAGAGTTCCTGCCCTGTGATCCAGGTACACTCCTATTCTGGAGGAGGGGGGAACAGGGATTTCAGTGCCTCATTATTGTGCAGGAAAGAGTAACGGGAGGGGGAGCCGCACAAACTCCAGGACTTGTTATTACCCAGAACACAGTCCTTAATCTGCCCTGTCCTGCTGATCTCTTTATATGACACTGCTATAGAAACCCCATAATCCCCACTCCACTCAGCCTCCCAGTAACAGCGGCGAGACAGACCCTCTCTGCACAGCACTTGGGCCCAGAACTCAAATCTCTCTGGATGATCAGAATATGACTGGATCGTTCTCACACGGGTCACCTTTCTGTTCCCCTCAGACAGACGGAGGTATTTATGCGCTGTGTTGGGGTCCAGAGTGAGCCGACAGGAATCTGATGGAAGAGAAGGTTAAGATTTAATATGAGGACAGGTCTATCTAAAGTCTACCTATGATACAGTATATTATTGTTTCTCATAGAGAGAGGCTGGTGTGTGTGTGTGTGTGTTTAAATAAATAATGAAATAAGCTCAGGCAGTGGTTATAGGCTCTCAGTAATTAACACTGGCCTGCCTGCTAAGTTACTGCTTAACCCTGTTTTCAGTTGTCACAGTTCCAGTACCTTTAATGACCAAATCTGCAGTGGTGGTTTGCAGTTTCCCATAAACCCACCGTCCATCAGGACACTAAGGTCAGTCTGACGGCCCTGTTTTTTTATCCTGGCCACGGCAGTAGAGCTTTGGCAGGAAATTCATGGCAGAAAATTGTAAATATGTGCACTTTACGGGGTGCGTTACTTGGGGTGTAGCTCGTAGAGGACGATACATGAGCTCATGGGGCTCAGTGACATTGGCGGTTTGAATCCAGCTGCAATCTAAAGTCCTAAAAAAAATATATATGTGCATATTGCCATCCAGGCAGTCACAAATTTGATTTTGAATTTTCTGTTTGATGGCTCTGGAAAATCCCAGGACATATTTTCCTCAAATAAAATTTGGATTTAGCTTCTCCCCCCCCCACCCCCCACTTGCAAGATGTAGAATGGCAAGCAGACTAGTGTGTGTGTGTGTGTGTGTGTGTCTCAGATGAGAGATTCAGAGCGAGCACTCACACTGTAAGAAATCCTCTCTGGTCCTGGGCTCTACAGCATGGACTTCTTTCACTGCAGGAACAGAGTGAGAGAAAAGGACAAAAAAATAAATATATATATATGCAGGGGGAGATTTAAGGATGATGTCGACACATGGATTTAGAATATTATACTCCATATATTTGCTCCAATGTATCATTGGTTAAGGGTTAAAATTTTTAACAACCTGATTCAGAAATTTTGACCAGTTCCACCTTGCAGAAGTCCTCCAGTTGCTCTTTTAGTTCAGAAACAGATTTTCTCACAGCCTCAAAAGAGATGTGTGGACTGACAGTGATGCTGGGCAAGTCTTCAGGTCCAGGAGGGACACAGAGAGACTGACAGCTCTGTAGACAGACGGACAGACAGACAGAGAACAGTCTCAACTCAGATTCTTGTGTAGATGTCAGTAACAGATCTTTCTAAATGAGGAACACCCCTCACCATGTATGTACAATGTACATAGTGCAGACTGTCAGAGAGCCAGTGATGTTACCTGGAGGAAATGGATGTGATCCTCTGTGTGTGAAAGCTGCTCCAGCTCAGCGTCTCTCCTCCTCAGCTCAGCAATCTCCTGCTCCAGTCGCTCCAGGAGTCCTTCAGTCCGACTCACTGCAGCCTTCTCCTGATCTCTGATCAGCTCTTTCACCTCAGAGCGCCTTCTCTCAATGGAGCGGATCAGCTCAGTAAAGATCCTCTCACTGTCCTCCATTGCTGCCTGCGCAGAGCGCTGTTAGGAGACACAGAGAGAGGAGGGCTGTACATTTTAACTAGGCCTTTCACTCAGCTCTTACTGGGACCCCAAACAGCCTGTTCCCCACAGTGTGACTCAGTGGGATTGAGTCCCACAGGGCTGGAAAGTGGCCCAACACTGAGCTCCTCACTGGCTGACTGGAGGAGAGCCCTGACTGATCCCTGAAATCGCTGTTCCAGTAGCCAGCTGATGTCTTCTCCTCTGGTCAGTACCCACCTTGATTGACTGCACAGTCTGTCTCAGGTCCTGCAGCTCCTTCTCTCTCTCTTGAATTCTCTGCTGGAATTTACTCTGTATCGCCCCCAACTGCTTCTGTTGATCAAGTATTTTTTTCAATTATATTATAGTACAATGCATTCACATTTGTTAAATAATATCACTATGTTTAACACTAAATATAATAAATAAGCGTCATCTTATTTGAAATTCTGCAGATCAGTTTGTAAAAGTGAACTGGTCTTTTATGTAAAGCTTCTACACTGTGTGAGTGAACTAGCTGCTCCAGCCATGTTGATTCCCATTCAGGGAGTGAATAGGGGGGTGAGGGGTGTGAACAGAGCTGTCACAGAGAGCTGACTTGGGTTCACTTCCTGCTCTTATTGCTTTATCACGTGGACTTCAGACCTGAAATCACTGCCTTTTAAAATTATTTTTTCAAATGTATTCAACTTTACTTTATATATATATATATATATATATATATTCAATAACATAACAGGTCTTAATTTTACATACCGTAGTTATAATCTAAAATGATTTCTGCCTTTACTGTAACAAAGCATGAGTGTCATGTTTATGAGCTCCAGTGCTTACCTGTTTCTCAGTCTTTTCTGCTGCAGCTGAGACTGTATCATGGCCTCTGTGTTCATCCATCGTACACAGATAACAGATACACTGCTGATCAGTACGACAGTAAACCTCCAGCAGTTTGTCATGATGAGAGCAGATCTTCTCCTGCAGGTTTCCAGTGGCTTCCACCAGTTTGTGCTTCTTAAAGGCAGGAGATTCATAGTGAGGTTGGAGGTGAGTTTCACAGTAAGAGGCCAGACAAGCAAGACAGGACTTGACGGCTTTCAGCTTTCTCCCAGTGCAGAAATCACACGCCACGTCTCCAGGTCCAGCGTAACAGTGAGCAGGAGGAGCAGCTTGGAGTCCTGTCTTCTTCAGTTTCTCCACCACTTCAGCCAGCATAGTGCTTTTTCTTAAAACAGGCCTTGGGGCGAAAGTCTCTCTGCACTGGGGACAGCTGTAGACACCAGTATGATCATCCTGATCCCAGCAGTCCTTAATACAGCCCAAACAGAAACTGTGTCCACAGGAAATAGTCACCGGATCCTTCAGTAGATCCAGACAGATTGCACAGCTCAACTGGTCCTGATCCAGTAAACCTCCACCTTCAGCCATTTTACTGCTCACACTGACAGAGACTGAGTTAAGTTTTCGTTTCCCTGAAACTGCGTGACAGATAGAGTGGGAATGACTTCCTGGTTCAGCCCACAGCAGCAGGAGGTGTGGTGTTGGAGTCAGGCCAGGCTGAGCAGATCAGGGAGTGTAGAGAGAGAGCAGACTTTCAGCAGCTCGTAAAACACTCAGTCTCTCTCACTGCACGGCTGCTCACAGCTCTCAGTCTGGACTGATTCAGGCGTTCGTTCTCAGTCAGACTCTCTGTTGATGCGCTCTTTAGCGTGCTGTTCGAAAATACGGAGACGGAGAGAGAGATTAGTTAGACCAGCCTAACAATGGCACAAGACTCTACATGGGAGCAGCCACTGCAGCCGCGGGATGTGCCTGGACCCAGTGCAGCCGCGGGACGGTCCTGGGCCCAGTGCAGCAGGGGGACGCTCCTGGGCCCAGTGCAGCCGCGGGACGCTCCTGGGCCCAGTGCAGCCGCGGGACGGTCCTGGGCCCAGTGCGGCGAATATCGCTGACTGTCCTCCGGGAGTGCTACTGTGAACAGGGCAGGCTAAGAGGACGCCACGGTCTGAACACACATCTCTTCAGACTCTCCCTTGGCCAACTCTGACACTACTTCTTCGCAGGTTTGCCCCCCAATCCAGAATCGCTCAAGTATCGTTTGTATCTGGATTCTTCTAGCACTTTCATGTTGCACTTGCATCTTCATCTAGCAATTGTGTGTTGAACTTATATGTTCGTCTTGATGTGGCTCTTTAACATGTCTCTTGTAATCATGCCTCACCTCTAGTTTATGACTTGCCATAACTTTACTGACTTGGCCTATATTTACTGTGCAAACTAGACTTGATGTTTGCGACTATGGATAACTGACTTCATGAGAATTGCACCTTATCAGACCTGTGTTCTCAATTTGTTCTATCAACTCCCCGGTATTCACTTATTGCACGTTGCTTTGGATAAAAGTGTCTGCCAAATAAAATGCAATGTAATGCAGGGATATGACATCAATAACAACAGCATGAATTAAATTGAATTTATTTGTTTTTTAAGGAAGAAAACCTCTCAAAAGTTTCTAAAACATTTACACCATTCTACAATTTAAAATGAAACCATTTGATGACGGTTACCAATACAGAGCTGAGCTCTGTGGAAAGGCTCGCTGTGTCCTGTCCAGTTCCTCCCCTCCCGAGCAGAACCATTAAAACTGGAGCCAATGGGGCCCCGGCGTGCTCAGCGGCTGCAGCTGCTTTGGTCCCTCTGGTGGTGAAACTGTGTCACTGCAAGAGCCGCACGCCGTTGTTCTTCAGGCCGCTTCATGCTTTCCGCGTCCGCGTGTCCGCGAGGGTCCGCTTAGGTCCGCGTGACGTGAATGTCGTCATCCGCCCACGTCCGCGAGCGTCCGCGCGCAGCCCAAAATCTGTGACCACGCGAATAACAAAATGGATGCTTGTTCGGGAAATGCGTGGAACGCGGACCCTCAGCTGTAGTATGAGTGGAAACGCGCGCTCGTCCGCGCGACCGGTACAAGCCCGCAGCTGTCCGCGGACGCAGAATGCGGAAAGTATGAAGCAGCCTTTAGGGATACCGAGCAGGACAAGAAGACGAAGTAGCAATAGGACAGGCGGGCGTGGGAGCGCTTATGACCCTCCTGAGCAGCAGGAAGAGTGTAAACGGTCCTGTGCGGTCTCCGGTGTGAGACTGAAGATGGCGGCCGTGTTCTGGTGCGGCACGAACACATTAGCACGTCTCGGTCTTACCTACGCACTCGGCTGAGGGGAGCGTGGGAGGCATCCTTATGAGAGGGGCGGAGGGAGGCATTCTGTATGAGAGGGTGCGGAGGTGAGCACTTCCTGTAGAGGCGTGGAGGTGAGGTCTTTCCCGTATGAGAGGTTGGTGGTGAGCACTTCTGTATGAGGGGTGCCGAGTAGGTGGTACTTCCTGTATGAGAGGGTGCGGAGTGAGGCACTTCCTGTATGAGGGGGTGCGGAGGTGAGGCACTTCCTGTATGAGGGGGTGTGGTGGTGAGGCACTTCCTGTATGAGGGGGTGCGGAGGTAAGGTACTTCCTGTATGAGAGGGTGCGGAGGTGAGGTACTTCCTGTATGAGGGGGTGCGGAGGTGAGGTACTTCCTGTATGAGAGGGTGCAGAGGTGAGGCACTTCCGGCATGAGAGAGTGCGGAGATGAGGTACTTCCTGTATGAGGGGAAGAATATGACGGGAGACTCACAGAGGCCAAAGCCCTGCTTTTCATTCCGCCCTCCCCCACCCCCCCCCCAAGCCCTGTGCCTGTTTTAAGCTTCTCTTCCTTCCTCTAGTCCCCTCCACAAAATAAACATTTCTCTTCACACCTCTGCCACCGAGCTGTCCCACAAATTTAAGTAAGAGGGGAGAAAATAAAACATACGTTTCTTACCTCGCTAAAAAGCCAGGGTAGAGAGACTCTGAGAACGAATGATAAATTTCTCTCTCTCCCCTCAGAGAATGTGGTCTGGACTGTGCAGGGTTTGTAAAGGAGTTTTTATTGAAGGTCGAAAAGTCTTACAGAACAACGCCCAACAAAACATACATGATACATTTATAACTTATTTGAATCATAGCACTTCTACTCTGTACTGAAATCAGCTTCTTAAAGACATGACAATAACCCATCCTATTTTAAGGCCAGCCAGCGTCACATTGGTATGAAGGACACCTGAACATAAACTACAGAATGACTTTCTACAAACAGTGTGATCATTACAAAGCATTTATAAATTTCCCGTGTGGAAGAAGCAGAAATGAAAGCAGAGGATCCTATTTTCTAAACCCACATATTTACCGTCTTATTCCAGCTTTACCTCTCTTCAGTTTTTGATCCCAGATTTTCAGGTTTTTTTCTTTGGATGGGCAGTAGTGTTTGTGGACCTGTTCACTTAGTGTCACATCCTCCTGCAATCCAGTGGAATATCTGGGACTGTCGATTATGTCAGGACGAGTTTGGAGGAATGACGTTGAAGTCTCTTCCAGTTATGTTTTTATTTTTCTTATTTTACATGATGTTCAAATAAAAAATTCTCTAAAAAAACACTTTTAAAAAATGTTGCGTCTGCTGTTAAATTAATGTTCCCAATGTTTGAGCCCCTCAACAGACCCTGAAATTTAATATTTTATTTACATCTCAGTATTTCACTGCAGTGTTTTTCTCTCACTCTGATTACATCTGATCTTCCCTCTGCCTCATCCCAGATCACACAGTTTTACAGAGGATCTAACCCCCCGAACCCAAAACCCAGGGTAGAGGGGCTGAGTGAATGTGGTCTGGACTCTGTGCAGGAGGGTCATTGTGTCAGAGACGCTGTAGAAGGACAGAGTTCCTGCCCTGTGATCCAGGTACACTCCTATTCTGGAGGAGGGGGGACAGGGATTTCAGTGCTCTCAGCATTGTGCATGAAAAAATAACCGCCAGAAGAGCGGAGCAAACTCCAGGACTTGTTATTAAATCCCAGAGCAGAGTTATTAATCCGCCCTTTCCTGCTGATCTCTTTATATGACACTGCTATATCAACCTCATTAACCCCACTGCACTCAGCCTCCCAGTAACAGCGTCCAGACAGACCCTCTCTGCACAGCACTTGGGCCCAGTGCTCAAATCTCTCTGGATGATCAGGATATGACTGGCTCTCTTCCACACAGGTCACCTCTCTGTTCCCCTCAGACAGACCGAGGTATTGATTTGCTGTGTTGGGGTCCAGAGTGAGCTGACAGGCATCTGATGGAGGAGAAGGTTAAGATTTAATGAAGACAGGTCTATCTAAAGTCTACCTATGATACAGTATATTGTTGTTTCTCATAGAGAGAGGCTGGTGTGTGTGTGTGTGTGTGCGTTTAAATAAATAATGAAATAAGCTCAGGCAGTGGTTATTGGCTCTCAGTAATTAACACTGGCCTGCCTGCTAAGTTACTGCTTAATCCTGTTTTCAGTTGTCACAGTTCCAGTACCTTTAATGACCAAATCTGCAGTGGTGGTTTGCAGTTTCCCATAAACCCACCGTCCGTCAGGACACTAAGGTCAGTCTGACGGCCCTGTTTTTTTATCCTGGCCACGGCAGTAGAGCTTTGGCAGGAAATTCATTGCAGAAAATTGTAAATATGTGCACTTTACGGGGTGCGTTACTTGGGGTGTAGCTCGTAGAGGACGATACATGAGCTCATGGGGCTCAGTGACATTGGCGGTTTGAATCCAGCTGCAATCTAAAGTCCTAAAAAAAGTCCTAAAAATATATATATATGTGTATATTGCCATCCAGGCAGTCACAAATTTGATTTTGAATTTTCTGTTTGATGGCTCTGGAAAATCCCAGGACATATTTTCCTCAAATAAAATTTGGATTTAGCTTCTCCCCCCCCCACCCCCCACTTGCAAGATGTAGAATGGCAAGCAGACTAGTGTGTGTGTGTGTGTGTGTGTGTGTGTGTTTCAGCTGAGAGCGAGCACTCACACTGTAAGAAATCCTCTCTGGTCCGGGGCTGTACAGTATGGACTTCTTTACTGCAGAGACAGAGTGAGAGAAAAGGACAAAAAATAAATATATATATATTATCAGGGAAGATTTAAGGATGATGTCAACATGGATTTGATATTAACATATATATTATACTCCATATATTTGCTCCAATGTATCATTGGTTAAGGGTTAAAATTTTAACAACCTGATTCAGAAATTTTGACCAGTTCCACCTTGCAGAAATCCTCCAGTTGCTCTTTTAGTTCAGAGACAGATTTTCTCACAGCCTCAAAAGAGATGTGTGGACTGACAGTGATGCTGGGCAAGTCTTCAGGTCCAGGAGGGACACAGAGAGACTGACAGCTCTGTAGACAGACGGACAGACAGACAGACAAACAGAGAACAGTCTCAACTCAGATCTGTTACTGACATCTACACAAGAATCTTTCTAAATGAGGAACACCCCACACCATGTATGTACAATGTACATAGTGCTGACAGTTAGAGAGCCAGTGATGTTACCTGGAGGAACTGGATGTGATCCTCTGTGTGTGAAAGCTGCTCCAGCTCAGCATCTCTCCTCCTCAGCTCAGCAATCTCCTGCTCCAGTCGCTCCAGGAGTCCTTCAGTCCGACTCACTGCAGCCTTCTCCTGATCTCTGATCAGCTCTTTCACCTCAGAGCGTCTTCTCTCAATGGAGCAGATCAGCTCAGTAAAGATCCTCTCGCTGTCCTCCACTGCTGCCTGTGCAGAGCGCTGTTAGGAGACACAGAGAGAGGGGGGCTGTACATTTTAACTAGGCCTTTCACTCAGCTCTTACTGGGACCCCAGACAGCCTGTTCCCCACAGTGTGGCTTAGTGGGATTGAGCCCCACAGGGCTGGAAAGTGACCCAACACTGGACTCCTCATTGGCTGACTGGAGGAGAGCCCTGACTGAGCCCTGAAATGGCTCTTCCAGCAGCCAGCTGTTGCTTCTCCTCTGGTCAGTACCCACCTTGAGTGACTGCACAGCCTGTCTCAGATCCTGCAGCTCCTTCTCTCTCTTCTGGATTCTCTGCTGGAATTTAATCTGTGTCACCCCCAGCTGCTTCTGTTGATCAAGTATTTTTTCAATTATATTATAGTACAATGCATTCACATTTGTTAAATAATATCACTATGTTTAACACTAAATATAATAAATAAGCACCATCTTATTTGAAATTCTGCAGATCGGTATGTCAAAGTGAACTGGTCTTTTATGTAAAGCTTCTACACTGTGTGAGTGAACTAGCTGCTCCAGCCATGTTGATTCCCATTCAGGCAGTGAATAGGGGGGTGAGGGGTGTGAACAGAGCTGTCACAGAGAGCTGACTTGGGGTCACTTCCTGCTCTTACTGCTTCATCACTGTAGACTTCAGACCTGGAAATCACTGCCTTTTAAAATTATTTTTTCAAATGTATTCAACTTTACTTAATATATATATATATATATGTATGTATAAATTCAATAACATGACAGGTCTTAATTTTACATACCGTAGTTATAAGCTAAAATGAATTCTGCCTTTATTGTAACAAAGCATGAGTGTCATGTTTACAAGCTCCATTGCTTACCTGTTTCTCAGTCTTTTCTGCTGCAGCTGAGACTGTATCATGGCCTCTGTGTTCATCCATCGTACACAGATAACAGATACACTGCTGATCAGTACGACAGTAAACCTCCAGCAGTTTGTCATGATGAGAGCAGATCTTCTCCTGCAGGTTTCCAGTGGCTTTGACCAGTTTGTGCTTCTTTAACGCAGGAAATTCATAGTGAGGCTGGAGGTGAGTTTCGCAGTAAGAGGCCAGACACACCAGACAGGACTTCACAGCTTTCAGCTTTCTCCCAGTGCAGAAATCACACACCACGTCTCCAGGTCCAGCGTAACAGTGAGCAGGAGGAGCAGCTTGGAGTCCTGTCTTCTTTAGTTTCTCCACCACTTCAGCCAGCATGTTGTTTTTGTTCAGAACAGGCCTTGGAATGAAGGTCTGTCTGCACTGGGGACAGCTGTAGACACCAGTATGATCATCCTGATCCCAGCAGCCCTTAATACAGCCCATGCAAAAACTGTGTCCACAGGGAATAGTCACCGGATCCTTCAGTAGATCCAGACAGATCGCACAGCTGAACTGGTCCTGATCCAGTAAACCTCCACCTTCAGCCATTTTACTGCTAACACTGACAGAGACAGAGTTAAGCTTTGTTTCTCTGAAACTGCGCAACAGAGAGAGGGGGAGTGACTTCCTGGTTCTGCTCACAGCTGCAGGGGGTGTGGTGCTGGACTGAGGCCAGGCTGAACAGATCAGGGAGTGGAGAGAGAGAGAGAGAGAGAGGAGTTCCAACAGCTCATAAAACACACATCACTGAGAGCTTTGATGTGAATGTGATTTCCTGGTTAGTCTATGGGCTTCTTCTATTGGGTTTAATTCACACAGGACACATTCCACTGGCTGATGAGATTGCAGAGGGTTTTGCGGTTTCTTTTTCCCTGTTTGTGCATGGGCGTCAAAACCCCCAGTCCTGGAGGCAGCCTCTGTGTCCTCTGGCTTTTTGCGATTTACTTTCAATCAGCATCCAGTTTAGACCTTATTCAAGGGGCTGCGCACTCTCTAGCCAATCGAGGACTCACAACTAACCCTTAAATTAAGACGCTGTGCGCTTCCTGGACACTGTTGGAAAGGATTAGCATTATAATGAAGAATCATCAAAATCTCGCTGTAGTAGTGGGATAAGCAGCGGTGGCTTTTGCCTGCAGTAACGTAAATGGTGACGGAGCAATCAGCCCGGCAAGCTGTTTTTAAGTGCAGAACTGATCTCAGGCGACGGCCTTGTGACCCGTTTGCCGTCGCTAATGCCAGAAGGGCAGCAGACGCGTCGTTTTCACAGGGCCAATGCTCACTCTGGGCTCTTTCCGCTCTCTCGCCGTGGCCGTCCTTTTTCAAAGACCTTCTCCTCAAACCCACGTCATTCAGACGCAAATGACAGCAATCGGGGAACTCCGCCGTAAATTGTAAAAAAGCGACGTCAGAACCCAACGCACGCTGTACGGAATACTGGGCCGCGCGGTTCAGAGAGAAATCGCAGGGAGTGGAACAGATTTATTTTCACTGCAGATTCAAACAAAATCCCTGGGATGAGCCTTCGGGCCTTTTTATGGCGCCCCACTCAATCCCCCCCTGAGAGGTGAGGAGCAGCGAGTCTGAGAGGTGAGGAGCAGCGAGTCTGAGAGGTGAGGAGTGAGTCTGAGAGGTGAGGAGCAGCGAGTCTGAGCGGTGAAGAGCGAGTCTGAGAGGTGAGGAGCGAGTCCGAGAGGTGAGGAGCGAGTCTGAGAGGTGAGGAGCAGTGAGTCTGAGAGGTGAGGAGCGAGTCTGAGAGGTGAGGAGTGAGTCTGAGAGGTGAGGAGCAGTGAGTCTGAGAGGTGAGGAGCGAGTCCGAGAGGTGAGGAGTGAGTCTGAGAGGTGAGGAGCAGTGAGTCTGAGAGGTGAGGAGCAGCGAGTCTGAGAGGTGAGGAGCGAGTCTGAGAGGTGAGGAGCGAGTCCGTGAGGTGAGGGTCATTTCCGCCGTCGGACCGCGGTCTTGATGATCCTGCGGCCTGGGATGGGCTTCTGTCCCGGGGCGTCTGCGCTGGGGGGCCTGCGGCGTGAGGAGAGGTCCGTGTTTATTTACAGCGGGGCAGGTGAGCACCGTTACGTTCTGCTGCGTCGTCGGTCGCCGCGGACGACGGGAATCCGCCAAATGACATAATTTAAGGGAGTGATTTCTACTGCCCTTCGTCTGACCGGGATGCCATGTCCTGTCTTTTTTCTTAAACATAACATAACATAACATAACATAATGACCAGAACAGGCCATTCAGCCCAACGATGCTCGCCATTTTCCTGACTAAATTAGCGCTCTGATTACCTACAGACTAGATAGTATCTAACACAGTATCCAGCCTAGTCTTGAAAATCCCCAGAGTTTCTGCCTCTACGTCATGACCTGGCAGGCTATTCCACACATTGACTACTCTTTCTGGTTCTTCTCTAATGGGGAACTGCATCAGCATTTCTACACAAGTATGGACTGAATGAAGGGTTGATGATTGGTTGATTGGTAACGCTGAAGGAGAATCGCATGGCATTACCCCCCCCCCCCCCCAACCCCCGCCTTGCTTACCCAAGCTACCCTGGCAGAAAAACACTGATGTATCGAGGACGTGCTGGAAGGACCCAAACGATGGTGGAAACCACATCTCATTACATCACAGGTATTTAGCAGACGCTCTTATCCAGAGCGACTTACCCGAGTTTGTACATTTATACAGCTGGATATATACTAAAGCAATGCAGGTTAAGGTACCTTGCTCAAGGGTACAGCGGCAGTGTCCTACCGGGGAAATCGAACCGGCGACCTCTAGGTTACAAGGCCAGCTCTTTACCCATCATGCCTCACTGCCGCCCTGCCAAGCAAAGCATTGTGAGGCACTTGGGGGTTTTGGCTGGATACAGGTAGTGTGAGCGTTCGTAGTGGGAGCTGCCAGCTAGCGGACCAACCTGTGTGTGGACATGGAGCAGCAGAAACAATTCTGAGTGAGGGGGGGGGCGGGAGGTGGGGGAGGGACGTATGAGCCTTGAGAGGCTCGCTACCTTCAGCAGTCCCCGTTTCTGAGCTGATCTGACTGGCTGCATAAAACTCCCGTTCAGATCCGACGACTAAAAGGCCCCGCGGGCCTGCGCTGTGTGAGGCTGTGGATGCAGGTCTTACCGACTGTAGCCGAAGCCAAATCTGGGAGTGGCAGGGTGGGCGGGGCCAGTGGGGGTGGGCGTGGCACCGGAACCGCTGGCCCAGGCCGCAACATCACTGGGATCCCCAAACCCTCCACCTGCCAACCAGGAGAGCCTGTCAGGGGTGCTGACCATGAAAGCATAAAAATGTCCATCCGTCCATCCGTTATCTGTACCCGCTTATCCTGGGCAGGGCTGCGGCGGGTGCTTATCTCAGCATGCAGGCAGGGATACACCCTGGACAGGCCGCCAATCTATCGCAGGGCACACACACCATTCACTCACCCTTAATTTGCACACTCATGCCTATGGGCAATTTAGAGCCTCCAGTTCTACCTACCTGCATGTCTTTGTACTGTGGGAGGAAACCCGGGGTACCCGGAGGAAACCCACGTGGGATTGGGTGGAAACGCCACACAGAGAGTTGGTCTATTCTTGTGGGGCGACAGTGCTACCCACTGCGCTCTATGTGTTTGTGTTTGTGTTTGTGTTTGTGTGTGTGTTCGTGTGTTCTTGTGTTTGTGTGTGTGTTTGTAGCAGGAGTAGCTCGGCAAGTTCGCTAGTGAAGCACAGTAAAGTGCGGTAAAGGCCTCGTAGCAGGTTACCGTGACAGCACTCCTTGGCAATGCAACCCTCAAAATAAATAATAATGATGTTGCCCTTAGCTTATTTTGTTTAACTATGGTAACGATTGTCACGGCATCTAAGAGTGCAAACCCCTATCAAGCAATCTATGAGAATCCATAAATTCAATTTGGTACCACAAAACTTTCTGCGGAAAATCAAGCTCTTTTGTGGTTTAAATCCTATCTCACTGATTTCAGTTTATTCAGGTAAACAACAAGTCATCTGAGAAATCACAGGTAAATTTTGGAGTACCACAAGGATCTGTTTTGGATCCTCTGCTTTTTTCTCAGAACATGATTCCCCTTTTTGACATTATAAGCAAAAATGGTGTTAACTACTGTACGAATACTATGCAGATCAGCTAAACCCAGTGGAGTTACCAAGATAGTCAAGCTATGGCAGTGGTTCTCAAACTCGAACTCCAGCTCTAAAACATGAAAAGCACCTAATTAAGAAAAATTAACATCTTGTTAAAATTCTGGGATTGCTGCTGAGGTTGGAATGAAAACCAGCATACACAGGGGTCCCCCAGGACCAAGTTTGAGAACCACTGAGCTATGGGGCCTGTCTTAAAGACATAAAGGTGGAGTGTTTGTGGAAACAGACTCACATTGTGTGAAATCCCCTCTGGTCATGAGTTTTGTGGTATAGACTCCCTTTACTGAGGAGGGGAAAAATAGAGAGAGAAAGAGAGATAATATATAATATATATATTTATAATAACATGTATTATAAAATTTACATTGGTTTTTACTGAGGTAAACGTTAAAACCTGATGTAAAAACTTTTATCAGTTCTCCCTTGCAGATGTCCTCCAGTCGCTCTTTCAGCTCAGAGACAGATTTCCTCACAGCCTCAAAAGAGACGTGTGGATCAACAGTGATCCTGGGTAAGTCTCCAGGTCCAGGAAGGGCACAGAGAGACTGACAGCTCTGCAGATGGACATAGAGAGAACACTCTCAATACAGATTCCTGTGCAGATGCCAGGAGCAGATCTTTGTAAATGAGGACCACACCTCACCATGTATTGTACATGTTGCAGACTGTCAGAGAGCCAGTGATGTTACCTGGAGGAAATGGATGTGATCCTCTGTGTGTGAAAGCTGCTCCAGCTCAGCGTCTCTCCTCCTCAGCTCAGCAATCTCCTGCTCCAGTCGCTCCAGGAGTCCTTCAGTCCGACTCACCTCAGCCTTCTCCTGATCTCTGATCATCTCTTTCACTTCAGAGCACCTTCTCTCAATGGAGGTGATCAGCTCATTAAAGATCTTCTCACTGTCCTCCACTGCTGCCTGTGCAGAGCGCTGTTAGGAGACACAGAGAGAGGAGGGCTGTATTTTAATGAGGCCTTTCACTCAGCTCTTACTGGGTCCCAGACTGTTCACCACAGTGTGGCTCAGTGGGATTGAGCCCCACATGGCTGGAAAGTGGCCCAACACAGGGCTCCTCACTGGTGACTGGAGGAGATCCCTGACTGAGCCCTGAAATGGCTCTTCCAGCAGCCAGCTTTTGTCTTCTCCTCTGGTCAGTACCCACCTTGATTGACTGCACAGCCTGTCTCAGATCCTGCAGCTCCTTCTCTTTCTCCTGGATTATCTGCTGGAATTTACTCTGTGTCACCCCCAGCTGTTCCTGTGGATAGATCATTTTTTCTGATCACATTACAATGTCTTAAACCGACCTAAGTTCTCTGAATGTCACTTCTCCGCTGAGGTCACTCCACTGGCTACCGGTCGCAGCCAGGATCAGGTTCAAACCCTGACCCTCGCACTCATTGTACGTCGCTTTTGACAAAAGCCTCTACCAATTAAATGCAATGTAATGTAATTTAACAATGTTAAACTGTTCAATTAAAATTGAATATTTCTAATTATTTAAAATTCTATGACATGTTTTATGTACAGTATGTCAGTGTGTAGAATTATACCGGCCTCACAGTTAAAGCTTCTACGGCTGCATTCAGACCAGATCAGGCAATGCAGGTAAAACGGCAGTCCTCCCGTTCATTTGAATGGGGGTAGTGCGTTTAGGCTGCGGGACCGCATGGGGTGCAGAAAAAACCCTGCGGCGGCCGTGCGGGAAGAAGTAGAACCAGAATCAGCTTTTGCCGTAACGCAACCCGACGTCGCGCTGCGGTGGCCAATCACGGGCTGTATCCAGGCGGAGTTCACGGACCAAACGATGATACTCTCCCAGTTGTGTCCTTGCTTGGTTTATTTTGTGTACCCAGCTTAGACGTCTGCGTCTGGCTGGCAGTCTACGCTGCAAAATAACGATAGCAAGAAGCTTCCTTCGGTTTGCGTCAATTTGTTTGAGTTAGCGGACAGGAAATGGGGGGGGGGGTTAAAGTTCACAACATGACGTCACACAAATGGGCCATGTAGTGACACGCCCACACCTCAGCACAACCCTGCGGGAAGGTGCTGCATTGCCTGATCTGGTCTGAATGCAGCCTAAACTGTGCGAGCGAGCTAGCTGCTCCAGCCATGTTGATTCCCATTCAGGGAGTGAACAGGGGAGTGAGGGGTGTGAACAGAGCTGTCACAGAGAGCTGACTTGGGTTCACTTCCTGCTCTTACTGCTTTATCACCGTGGACTTCAGACCTGGAAACCACTTAACAAATGCATTTAGTAAAGTTTTAACAATGTGTAATTCTAACGAAACACCCTTTTTAAATTATGTTTTTAGAGAGGTAAGTAAAAGAAAAGAGACAACGCAGTAATGTTAAAAATCAATCAGAATCAATCAGATTTAAGCAAAAGAAAAGGGACAGCAACATAAAACATAAAAATTGTTCAGATTTAATACTTTTTCAGATACGCGAACCTTTCAGCTTCCTCAGTATTAGTGTGAGCTAAATCATGATCGGGGAGTTTTTTTTATTTTTAATTTTTAAACGGGAACAGAACAATCTCAGCCTCCTTTTGTATTTTTTATTAATTCAAACAGGTAGAAAGGAGGGACAGTAACCGATGGGGGACCACAGCTGAGACAGATCCATGGAGGTATCGAACCCTCGTTTGTGTGTGAGAAACGCACGTGTCTCGATAATCAATCACCCTACAGGCTCCAGCACACGTCTCACCACGGTCAGGGAAGTTTAACACGTACAATACATCTTACACAAACACAGATTTATATGAAATGCATGTGTTTTTAAAAAATTTTTTTAAAGATTGTTTCCTAAATGCTGCCTGAGGAAGATAATTGAGGTTTTGAAAAGTGTATCTAATAGCAGTGCAGTTGGACTTTTTCGCTCCTACTGCTAATAAATAAATATATTTCTTCAGCACTCTCCCAATTTTTTCATTTATTTGTTTTATTTTTATTTTTTCAAAAACATGGCGTCTGCTGTTTCGAGTTAAACTAAACAAATTTGGTTAAGGTCAAATTATAAAGCAATTACTGCTTGATACTTGTACTGAACTGAAAATTCTGAAAACTGTAAAAATGTATTAAGTATTTCTTGGGAGTGTGTTTTGAAATATTTTCAATATGTTCAATTCCAAACTGTTTGGTTAGTAGGTTAGGTTTTAGGGTTAGTGGTTAGGGTTTAAAGGGTTAGGGTTAGGTTGGGTTAAGGGTTATGGGTTAGGTAGGTAGGGTTGGGAGTTAGGGTTAGGTAGCGTGTAGGGTTGGGTTAGGGTTAGGTTAGGGTTAGGGTTAGGGTTAGGGTTAGGGTTAGGGTTAGGGTTAGGGTTAGGGTTAGGGTTAGGGTTAGGGTTAGGGTGTCCAGTCCTTACCTGTCTTTCATTCCTTTCTGCTGCAGCTGAGACTGTATCATGGCCTCTGTGATCCTCAGTAGTACACAGATAACAGATACACTGCTGATCAGTACGACAGTAAACCTCCAGCAGTTTGTCATGATGTGAGCAGATCTTCTCCTGCAGCTTTGCAGTGGCTTCCACCAGTTTGTGCTTCTTAAGAGGAGGTGATTCATAGTGAGGCTGGAGGTGAGTTTCGCAGTAAGAGGCCAGACACACCAGACATGACTTGACGGCTTTGCACTTTCTCCCAGTACAGACATCACATGCCACGTCTCCGGGTCCAGCGTAACAGTGAGCAGGAGGAGCAGCTTGGAGTCCTGTCTTCTTCAGGTTCTCCACCACTTCAGCCAGCATAGTGCTTTTTCTTAAAACAGGCCTTGGAGTGAAGGTCTGTCTGCATTGGGGACAGCTGTAGACACCAGTATGATCATCCTGATCCCAGCAGCCCTTAATACAGCCCATACAGTAACTGTGTCCACAGGGAATAGTCACCGGATCCTTCAGTAGATCCAGACATATCGCACAGCTGAACTGGTCCTGATACAGAAGATCGGCAGCCTGTGCCATTTCAATGCTCAAAGTAACAGAGATTAGTTTTAGTTCAGAATGTTGTTTAGTTTCTCTATGTCCGTGTGAGAAAGAGCAGGAGATATTTCCTGGTTTTGAGCTGACCCACCTAGATACTGGCCTCAGCCATTTTACTGCTCACAGTTACAGAGACAGAGTCTAGTTTCGTTTCTGTGAAACTGCGTGACAGAGAGAGTGGGAGTGACTTCCTGGTTTCTGCCCACAGCTGCAGGAGGTGTGGTGTTGGACTGAGGCCAGAATAACAGCAGCAGGGATTGTAGAGAGAAAGATGTGATCTGTCTGGTCGTACCTGTTTCTGACAGGAGGTCTGTTGATGGAGACGACCCAGCAGACCTGGGTCAAATACTTATTTGTTTTGGGTTCAAATACTTTTCTGTGCTCTGTTGATCTTGCCTGGTGCAACTGAGCCAGCCAGTAGGACCAGGAGATGGGGTCTGCTCTTTTTGAGAGTATGTCATAGGCTCCTATACACCAGACAAGATCAGTAAAGTGTAGAAAAATGTATTTGAAGCCAAAACAAATAAGGGTTTGACCCAGGTCTGCAACCCAGAGTACAAGGAGAGAGGAAACCGTACTGTACCAGCACAGAGCCTGCAGCAACTCACAAACTCCTACTTATGTCTTTTAGCAATGCTGTCATTTTAAATCAGAAATATAGAATACCAGTCTAATTCCTGCCTTGAGGAGAAAGCATGTGCGAAAGCATGTCTGATTGTCTGCAAACATTACCATTGCATGCGTGTACCACATTGCTCAGAACTCACTAAGAGCCTGGCAGGCCAAGGAAGACCTCTACAGCTGGTGACAGAAGAATTCTCATTGCAATGAAGAAAATTTTCCGAACAGCTGTCCAACAGATCAGAAACACTCTTCGGGAGGCAGATGTGGACCTGTCAGTGACTGCTGTCCACAGGTGACTTCACAAGCAGAAATTCAGAGGCTGCGATGCAAAATGCAAACCACTAGTTTTCTGAGTTTTCAGTGAAAAGAAAGAGAAAAGGATGGCTGGGTTACAGTCTGCCCAAGATTGAAAGCATGCAGATAAATCTGTGAAACATCGTGGTTGGGGAGGGGGGTGTGTTATGGTTTGGGCAAATATGGCTGCTAGAGGTGCTGGCTCACTTGTCCCCACTGATGTTGTATCTTCACTGTAACCGCTGATAAAAATAAAAGCCCCAGTCCTGGAGGCAGCCTTTGTGTCTTCTGGCTTTTTCTGATTTACTTTCAATCAGCATCCGATCTAGGATGTTTGCCCTGATTGGGTGATGCCGGGTTAAGGTTTAGGAGAGAAGGGAAGGTGGGTCAGACTAATTTATGACAAGGACTTTGCCTGAAGATAGCATTCAAACTTAAAAAGGACATGGGAAAGGGAAATGTTAGGCATGTAGGGTCTCTGACCCCTGATATGGTGTCCTGTGTCATCTGGTTTGTCTCTTCGGAGGGGGTGAGACCCATAGATTGTCTGCCTAGATTAGGGTATCAGTGGATTTTATATTGCCCCAATCACATTTGCTTTGATGCTTGTGAGGGGGAGGCCAGGCCACATTCTTATTCACTGATTCCCTCTCTAAGGCCAAAATCTAAACACGACATATCCTACAAGGTACATAAGGTAAAAACTCCCAGTGGGGAGAAAACCCTCAAACTGGCCAGCCTGGTGTAAAGTAGTAGACAGCAAATAAAGTGGGTTGAACAGGTAACAGCTGAGGTGAAGACTAACAGGATCAGTAGAAGACCAAATGGTATAGTTCAGAATAGTGCGGTTTAGAGGAGCCGGATGATGGATCTGGGGGTCCAGACAGTGTCAAGGCATGGGCAGGGCAGGAACAGGGCTGAAGCATTCCATGACCATGGAGCAAAGAACAGGACTGGAGCGATCCCGTGGATTCAGGCCGAGGAAACAGGCTGGAGCGGTCAACCAGTGTAATACCGTAACACCAGTGTAATACCGTAACACCAGTGTAATACTGTAGCACCAGTGTAATACCGTAACACCA
The DNA here is from genome assembly GCF_018555375.3 of Anguilla rostrata. Taxonomy (NCBI): domain Eukaryota; kingdom Metazoa; phylum Chordata; class Actinopteri; order Anguilliformes; family Anguillidae; genus Anguilla; species Anguilla rostrata. The sequence goes on from NC_057936.1 coordinate 65,911,914, forward strand.
GTGTAATACTGTAGCACCAGTGTAATACCGTAACACCAGTGTAATACTGTAACACCAGTGTAATACTGTAGCACCAGTGTAATACTGTAGAAACGATCTGACGTCAAGAACAGCAGCAGGAATTAAATGTAATTTATTTGTTTTTTAACAAAGAAACCTTCTCAAAAGGTTTCTAAATCATTTAAACCCTTCTTCAAATTTAAAATGAAACCATTTGATGACGGCCTGTGGAATGCTATTTCCTGTGGTTGTAGCCTTGCTCGTCCTCCCAAATGTTGGCTCCATACTTCTGGAACTTGATGTTGTGGTTTGCGGTGACGATGAAGGACCTGTCGCTGGGGATGAAGAAGTTCTCGGAGATCATCCCGCAGTCATCATCGTCATAGGAGCGGTTCTCCACGAACACGGTGACATAGATGTTTCCCTCACCCAGGATCTTGCCAAAGTCCCTGGTCGGGATGCGTATGTAGCGGATGCGGGTGTCGCGTTTCAGTTGCATCCTGGTTTCAGTGGACGATGATGAGCTGGAGCCACCAACTCTTGTCCCGTAGACGATCTCGATCTCCTCCAGAGTCATCTTGTCAGTGCTGTAGAACACTTGCAGGGGTCCGCCAGAGGCGTTGGCCACATGAGTCATTTCTTGTCCCATGACAGCTTCCAAGTGAGGACACCTGCATGTAAAGGTGTCTCTGTGTTAAAGCCTGAGTCACACTTTATAATGACACACCACTACTCTGCCCTCTACTGGCTGTCCACAGCTTTCTTAATTCATTGCATGTGGTGAAGCCGTCCATGTTGGGCCTTTTCTCCATATTGCCCCACAAACTGCTTCAGATTTAATCTGCATGTTCGCAAAATTTAGGCCACACGCAGGTAACTGCATCAGACAGGCAACTGCATTATAGACAACCGCTTTACTCACAACTGAGACTGAAATAACGCAATGGCGGTCGCAATGGTCATTAAATCTGGAAGTGTGAATAAACCTTAATGGGGTTTATATAAACTGTTTAGAATTTGTTAACCTAATTGATGACACAGCAGGTGAAAATGGTGGGTCAACTGCTGCCCACATCCACACCTGTAATTATAAGCACATGCTTCCCAAGCCTAGCAAACTGACTGTGTGTCACTTTCTCCTTCAATGCCATTAAAAATTAATCATATATCAGCAACCTCTGAGCTTTTGTTTCTGCTGGGTAAACATGCACCTTTTTTATCCGAGTGCCCACACCCAGGGGGCGTTGCTGAAATTCATGCTCTTAATTATTTAATTAGGTCAGTCGCATCTTGACCTGATATCTGTTTAAGCATCAGCTACAGCTGTACACTGCACATTAATCCGAAGCATTTCACTACAGGAGATAACCTACGATTTACAAAACTAAGCCAGGGGTGCTTGTTTTATACGTGGACTCTGGAATCCAGCTCGGGCGATATTTGGTCATAATTCGTGACTTAATAATAAAAACGCTTTAACTCAGGTTCTCCTGCGTCGGTTCATGCTCAGACACACGCTTTCCTCCTGCTTCTGTTCTGTCCGCAGTTCCATTCCACAGCCTATATTGATTTTGCAACATTTTTCTAACTTTTAGATATGTTTGTTCCCGGCTTGGAGGCAGTGCCGGGCAGTAGCGAAAAGAAACCACCGACACATTTCACGTGTAATAATCGGAGCGAAAAGGGAAAGCGAAAGCGAAAGGACAACTAAACTTTTTGAAGTAGCCTAGCAATTATATACTATCACAACTGAACAAGCGAGAAAAGGCTAACAGTCTTGTGTGGGATAATAATCATGTGAAAATAACTGTGAACGAATGAACACGTATTTCATTTCACAGCGAAAAACATAAGTAAATTACTTACGATATCTGGGCACAAAAAACAATTAAGCGCGTGGAAGCTCAGTGAGACTCTGTAAAAGAGAGAAATATAACTAAAATCGTCTCAACATTTCCTCAATACTTCAACAAGCGACAACAAAATATATTCAAATATTATTAACCCTTATTTCACTCTTCTTCTTTTGTCTTACTGCAACTTTGACTGCTTTCTGTTCTCATTGTAAGAGACCATTACTATGTTCCTGACTGCATGAGTCATACACTCACTCAGATATGTCGGTGGCTCAGGAGGAGTCCCAGAAGCACACCTGGATGTTTCAATTTGTCTCATCTACTGGTACATTTATCCCCGTATCCACCAGAGGGCAGCAGTGAGCTGCATGGAAGGAACACCCTTTGCCGTAGCGCGAGGTCTGTAAAAACTTGTCTGTAAAAAAAAGTCTGTTTTTGATGCGGTTATTTTTAGACAAGATAAATAAAGCCATGATTTTATTTACGAGAAATAATATCGCCAGTCCTATAAGAGGGGTGATTGAGGCACACTGCCAGACACACACAGACACACATGCACTTGTACACACACACAAGAATACCAGTCATATTGGTTTGTAAACTAACTTTTATGTGTCTCTAGACAGATACATTTAATCTGTAATGTCACAACCTGGCTTGTAAGGCCACAAAAAAAGAGGGAGACCACATGGGGAAATTATGGAGGGAAATATTCATTCATTTAATTCAATGAAAACATACAAAATGAAGGGAAAACATGAGGCGTGAGGTCCGTGGGCTGTCAGTTGTGTATGAATGCAAAGGGATGAATAAGAAGTATCATGGCAAATGTTGGAATATGCGACAGCTCGAATACAACCAACATACCTGGGCCCTGTTTATCAAAGCAGGATTACGGAGTCACCTGGATTACTGCCCCGAGTAAAACCTGGAACGGCTCTGTTTACTGCAGTCCGTGTTCCAGATTTGGGAGGGCTCCGGGTTTTACTCAGTGCAGTCATCCAGCTGACTCAGCAATCCTGCTGAGTGCTCAGGGCCTGGGAGGGAAGGCAAGAAAACAAAGTCGTGCGAGAATGGAAGAGAGATAAATAGAGAGTTGGAGAGTTAGATGGAGAGTTAGAGAGTTAAATAGAGAGTTGGAGAGTTAGATGGAGAGTTGGAGAGTTAAACAGAGAGTTGAATAGAGAGTTAGAGAGTTAAATAGAGAGTTATATGAAGAGTTAGAGAGTTAAATAGAGAGTTAGAGAAATAAACAGTTAAATAGAAAGTTGAATGGAGAGTTAGAGAGTTATATAGAGAGTTAAACAGGAGCTAAATAGAGAGTTGAATAGGACACCACGCTCTGCACAGATGTGGCTAATTTTAAGACAGCTCGTGCAGCTCCGTCCCCCTGACTCCCGTCCAGGAATCAGTCGACAAAACCAGGCGAGCGGAGCAGGAGAGCAGTGACAGTAACCACCGCCAAACCACCGCCAAACGGTGAAGCCAAATTTCATTATCGTGACAGTCCTGGTTTAGAAGAGGCTAACCACCCTGATGCTATAAGCTTTGGCTAATTGCGAGTTCAGCAGCGTAGTAAAATGGTGATCTTAAGGCTAGACAACAATGCCAGTTTTGGGGTATGCTATGGCTAAAACTGTAACCTGTTGGTTGGATCATTTAGCATTTAGCAGACGCTCCTACCCAGAAATGTATTTATTTTTTTTACATTGGGTTTACATTGCATCCATTTATACAGCTGAATATACACTGAAGCAATGCAGGTTAAGTACCTTGCTCAAAGGACAACGGCAGTGTCCTACCCGGGAATCGAACCTGTGAGTTTTACATTATAAGACCACTTCCTGACCCATTATACTACACTGCCACCCTGGTGCAATGTCCCCAGCACATGCACTTTTTAATAAGTTTTAAGGGCATGCAGAAAGTGTGTTGGAAACTATTTGAGGAAACAAAAAAAGAGAAGAAAAGAAAAAAGAACAAGAAATACACAGATAGTAATAGTAGGAGTCGCTAATGCAACGATCAGGATACATACCCTTACCCTTCCCGCCCATGAACGCTGCCAAGACGTTCGTAGGAACATCTGACCAAGCCGGAAATACTGCTGCTGGGGATTGAACCCGGGTATCTGCGGTGGTAGGCGAGTGCTTGTACCTCTACACTACCCAGACGGCCCTAGGAGACTATTTTAAAGAAAACCCTGAATGAATGAGTGGAGAAACATAACGAATGCAGATGCTTCCGTACAGGTGCACTGCATGATACAATTCAGCAATTAACATCCGATCATGCTCTGTGGCATGCATAAAAATGCTGGGCAGGTCCAGTCCACCTCGATTCTGGATCAAGATGGCAGGAGGAAAAGATATATGTGACTTTGAAAGAGGGTTCATTATCACTCAGGTAACTGAGAGTTTAAATGCAGAACGTGATCAGACTTATGTCAGTAAGAGCAGTCCGTCGACCACTACAAAGAGAGGGGTTTTATGGTAGGGCTGCAGTGCATGAACCCCTCGTTACAAAGGCGGATGCACATTTGAAAGTTCAGTGGTGTAAAAACCACAGGCACTGGTCTACAAAGATGACGAAAAAAGTGACATGGTCAGATGAGTCATCCTTCACCATATTCTTGACGAGTGGGCGAGTGCATTTGTGGGGTACACCAAGAGAACAGTACGGGCCTGAATGCTGGACCCCCACAGTGAGGGGTCAAGCAGTAAGAGGGGAGAGAATAAAACATATGTTTCTTACCTCGCTAAAAAGCCAGGGTAGAGAGACTCTGAGAACGAATTATAAATTTCTCTCTCTCCCCTCAGAGATTGTGGTCTGGGCAGTGCAGGGTTTGTAAAGGAGTTTTTATTGAAGGTCAAAAAGTCTTACAGAACAACGCCCAACAAAACATACATGATACATTTATAACTTATTTGAATCATAGCACTTCTACTCTGTACTGAAATCCGCTTCTTAAAGACATTACAATAACCCATCCTATTTTAAGGCAGGCCAGCGTCACATTGGTACGAAGGACACCTGAACATAAACTACAGAAGGACTTTCTACAAACAGTGTGATCATTACAAAGCATTTATAAAATTCCCGTGTGGAAGAAGCAGAAATGAAAGCAGAGGATCCTATTTTCTAAACCCACATATTTACCGTCTTATTCCAGTTGTACCTCTCTTCAGTTTTTGAACCCAGATTTTCAGGTTTTTTTCTTTGGAATGGGCAGTAGTGTTTGTGGACCTGTCCACTTGGTGTCACATCCTCCTGCAGTCCAGTGGAATATCTGGGACTGTCGATTATGTCAGGACGAGTTTGGAGGAATGTGTTTTTCTCTCACTCTGATTACATCTGATCTTCCCTCTGCCTCATCCCAGATCACACAGTTTTACAGAGGATCCAAAAGAAACCCAAAACCCAGGATAGAGGGGCTGAGTGAATGTGGTCTGGACTCTGTGCAGGAGGGTCATTGTGTCAGAGACGCTGTAGAAGGACAGAGTTCCTGCTCTGTGATCCAGGTACACTCCTACTCTGGAGGAGCGGGGAACAGGGATTTCAGTGCTCACAGCATTGTGCTGGAAAGTGTAACCAGCGGGAGCGCGGCGCAAACTCCAGGACTTCTCATTACATCCCAGACCACAGTCATAACCCCGCCCTTTCCTGCTGATCTCTTTATATGACACTGCTATATAAACCCCATTCCCACTCCACTCAGCCTCCCAGTAACAGCGTCCAGACAGACCCTCTCCGCACAGCACTTGGGCCCAGTGCTCAAATCTCTCTGGATGACCAGGATATGACTGGATCTTTTCCACACGGGTCACCTTTCTGTTCCCCTCAGACAGACGAAGGCATTGATTCACAGTGTTGGGGTCCAGAGTGAGGTGACAGGAATCTGATGGAAGAGAAGGTTAAGATTTAATGAAGACAGGTGTATCTAAAGTCTACCTATGATACAGTATATTATTGTTTCTCATAGAGAGAGGCTGGTGTGTGTGTGTGTGTGTGTGTGTGTGTGTGTGTTTAAATAAATAATGAAATAAGCTCAGGCAGTGATTATTGGCTCTCAGTAATTAACACTGGCCTGCCTGCTAAGTTACTGCTTAACTCTGTTTTCAGTTGTCACAGTTCCAGTACCTTTAATGACCAAATCTGCAGTGGTGGTTTGCAGTTTCACATAAACCCACCGTCCGTCAGGACACTAAGGTCAGTCTGACGGCCCTGTTTTTTTATCCTGGCCACGGCAGTAGAGATTTGGCAGGAAATTCATCGCAGAAAATTGTAAATATGTGCACTTTACGGGGTGCGTTACTTGGGGTGTAGCTCGTAGAGGACTATACATGAGCTCTTGGGGCTCAGTGACATTGCCGGTTTGAATCCAGCTGAAATCTAAAGTCCTAAAAAAAAGTCCTAAAAATATATATATGTGTGCATATTGCCATCCAGGCAGTCACAAATTTGATTTTGAATTTTCTGTTTGATGGCTCTGGAAAATCCCAGGACATATTTTCCTCAAATAAAATTTGGATTTAGCTGTGCTAAATGGCAAGCAGACTAGTGTGTGTGTGTGTGTCTCAGCACTCACACTGTAAGAAATCATCTCTGGTCCTGGGCTCTACAGCATGGACTTCTTTCACTGGACTTTCTTTCAGGAACAGAGTGAAAGAAAAGGACAAAAAAATAAATATATATATATGCAGGGGGAGATTTAAGGATGATGTCGACATATGGATTTAGAATATTATACTCCATATATTTGCTCCAATGTATCATTGGTTAAGGGTTAAAAAATTTTAACAACCTGATTCAGAAATTTTGACCAATTCCACCTTGCAGAAATCCTCCAGTTGCTCTTTTAGTTCAGAGACAGATTTTCTCACAGCTTCAAAAGAGATGTGTGGACTGACAGTGATGCTGGGCAAGTCATCAGGTCCAGGAGGGACACAGAGAGGCTGACAGCTCTGTAGACAGATGGACAGACAGACAGACAGACAGACAGACAGAGAACAGTCTCAACTCAGATTCTTGTGTAGATGTCAGTAACAGATCAGTCTAAATGAGGAACACCCCTCACCATGTATGTACAATGTACATAGTGCTGACAGTTAGAGAGCCAGTGATGTTACCTGGAGGAAATGGATGTGATCCTCTGTGTGTGAAAGCTGCTCCAGCTCAGCATCTCTCCTCCTCAGCTCAGCAATCTCCTGCTCCAGTCGCTCCAGGAGTCCTTCAGCCCGACTCACTTCAGCCTTCTCCTGATCTCTGATCAGCTCTTTCACCTCAGAGCGCCTTCTCTCAATGGAGCGGATCAGGTCAGTAAAGATCCTCTCGCTGTCCTCCACTGCTGCCTGTGCAGAGCGCTGTTAGGAGACAGAGAGAGGGGGGCTGTACATTTTAACTAGGCCTTTCACTCAGCTCTTACTGGGACCCCAGACAGCCTGTTCCCCACAGTGTGGCTCAGTGGGATTGAGCCCCACAGGGCTGGAATGTGGCCCAACACTGGGCTCCTCACTGGCTGACTGGAGGAGAGCCCTGACTGAGCCCTGAAATGGCTCTTCCAGCAACCAGCTGTTGTCTTCTCCTCTGGTCAGTACCCACCTTGAGTGACTGCACAGCCTGTCGCAGATCCTGCAGCTCCTTCTCTCTCTCCTGGATTTTCTGCTGGAATTTATTCCGTGTCGCCCCCAGCTGCTTCTGCGGATAGATTATTTTCCCAGTTATATCTTATCATATACCAGGGCTCAATGTTTCAACTACATTTTCACATTCTAAATTAAAATGAATACTTGTACGTGTTTGATGTACAGTGCTTTAGGTTTTCATTTGATGCATTTTTCTCCACAGCAGAGGTTCTGCCGGCCAGATGGAAATACTTTTGGGGTTCTGACATTAGGGGACAAATGGAGCATCGCGTAGTTCTGGCAGGCCACGAGAGTCAAGCGCTCCGGCTGAATCAGCTGATGGCTCAGCTGAGTGATGTTCGCCTATCACAGTACATTCACTAACAGGGCGGTCTACTTAAACAGCCTCCCTCTACTCATTCGGCTGCTCCTCCTGCATGCAAGCGCTGCACGTTGCTTCGTAAATCCCCTCCACCACCCCAGCTCCATCCCCACGCATCAAGAATTTGCATTTCTCCATTCCTATGTGTTAAGAACTTGCTTTGCCGCTGGATCTGTTCTGTGTGTACCCCTCTAGGGGGGTTTCGCTGCGTGGTTGGCGGGAGAGCTCCAGAACAGAGCCATACCGCCAAACATAACTGTAGTGCCTTTATTGTCAATAAAGTTCTACTTTGATGACAGTGGTCCTGACAGAAATAAAATTATAGTGGACAAACCAATTAAATTGTTTCTAAAGTGCACTGGCAGTTCAACAGTGTGACTTTTTCACTTTTGAAGTCAGAAAATATTACGCTAATTTACGGGAAGCGGCTAATTTTAAAATTTGTATTAAAGCAAACAGCTGTTATTTTCTGGCATGTTGAAAACTGCTAGTTAAAAATGTCAGTCCTTACCTGTTTCTCAGTCCTTCCTGCTGCAGCTGAGACTGTATCATGGCCTCTGTGTTCATCCATCGTACACAGATAACAGATACCCTGCTGATCAGTACGACAGTAAACCTCCAGCAGTTTGTCATGATGAGAGCAGATCTTCTCCTGCAGGTTTCCAGTGGCTTTGACCAGTTTGTGCTTCTTAAAGGCCGGAGATTCATAGTGAGGCTGGAGGTGAGTTTCACAGTAAGAGGCCAGACACACCAGACAGGACTTGATGGCTTTGCGCTTTCTCCCAGTGCAGACATCACACGCCACATCTCCAGGTCCAGCGTAACAGTGAGCAGGAGGAGCAGCTTGGAGTCCTGTCTTCTTCAGTTTCTCCACCACGTCAGCCAGCATGGTGTTTCTGCCCAGAACAGGCCTTGGAGTGAAGGTCTGTCTGCACTGGGGACAGCTGTAGACACCAGTATGATCATTCTGATCCCAGCAGCCCTTAATACAGTCCATACAGAAACTGTGTCCACAAGGAATAGTCACCGGATCCTTCAGTAGATCCAAACATATGGGACAGCTGAACTGGTCCTGATCCACTGAGATACTGGCCTCAGCCATTTTACTGCTCACACTGACAGAGACAGAGTTAAGTTTCGTTTCTCTGAAACCGCGTGGCAGAGAGAGTGGGAGTGACTTCCTGGTTCTGCCCACAGCTGCGGGAGGTGTGGTGTTGGACTGAGGCCAGGCTGAGTAGAGCAGGGAGTGTGGAGAGAGAGAGCAGACGTTTTGTTAGAGTTTTTTGCATGTTTTTTCCCGTTTTAAGAATTTTTTTGTTTTTCTTTGGTATTGCCCCTTGTGGCATTTTCGTTTGTTCTCGGTTTGTTTTTTTTTGTTTTTTCTTAAAGTAAAGTCCTTGTTCAATACCCTACCTTTTGAGCCTCCTGTGTTTACTCTGTACTTGGGTCCTAACCTGCCAAAACCCTGACAATACTAGAACCTCACCTTAAGAAAATAACATCGCATTAATTGAAGAACCAAAAAGGGTTGTATTAAATTTTAATTAAAATATAAAGAATAGTAGCAGTAATAAGAAAAACAACTAATTGTGAAATTTGAAATGAGAACAGGTAAGGGAAAGAGGGAGAAAATACTGCTGTTACATTGAAAGAGTTAATAAAGAACTCATACCTGTGTTTGAACGTTGTTAGGGAGGGGGAAAATAATTTGCTTTCTATAGGAAAGGAATGCCTTATGTCGTATGTGCATGAATATCTGAGTTAAGATTGAAATTGTGAAGATTGTTGGGATTGCCTCAGAAGCATAATTTTGTACTTGAAGGTATATATTTGGAATTTGTTACATGCAAACATTTAGCAGATGCTCTTATTCAGAGCGTATTTTTTATTTATTACATAGCAGTTACATTGCGTCCATTTATTGTGTAACACTGGGTATATCCAGTATATATCCAGTCATTTATACAGCTGAATATACACTGCAGCAATGCAGGTTAAGTACCTTGCTCAAGGATCCAACAACTTTTGGATCAGTTGGAAAGGCAACAGTAAGAGGAGAGCCCTGACTGATCCCTGAAATGGCTCTTCCAGCAGCCAGCTGTTGTCTTCTCTTCCGGTCAGTACCCACCTTGATTGACTGCACAGCCTGTCTCAGATCCTGCAGCTGCTTCTCTCTCTCCTGGATTCTCTGCTGGAATTTATTCAGTGTCACCTCCTGTTGCTTCTGTAGACAATTTTTTTTTCATATCACATTACACAAATTACTCCAAAGTAAACTAATACCACAATGTTTTCTGTACAACATGTCAGTGTGTAGAAGTGAACGGGCCTCACAGATAAAGCTTCTAAACTGTGTGAGTGATCTACCTGCTCCAGCCGTGTTGATTCCCATTCAGGGAGTGAACAAGGGGTGAGGGGTGTGAACAGAGCTGTCACAGAGAGCTGACTTGGGTTCACTTCCTGCTCTTACTGCTTTATCACTGTGGATTTATGCCTGCTGTTCAATTATTTTTCAAAAATATATTAAATATTTCAAATGTACATAAATATTTGAAACTAAGAATATAAAACACGGGTCATAAACCTACATATTGGAGGTATAAGCCAAGATGATATCTATCATTACTGTAAAAAAGCTTGAGTGTTTTGTGTAAGAGTTTCAGTGCTTACCTGTTTCTCAATTCTTTCTGCTGCAGCTGAAACTGTTTTATGCCCGCTGTGTTTATCCATCGTACACAGATAACAGATACACTGCTGATCTGTCTGGCAGTAAACCTCCAGCAGTTTGTCATGGTGAGAGCAGATCTTCTCCTGCAGGTTTCCGGTGGCTTTGTCCAGTTTGTGCTTCTTAAAGGCCGGAGATTCATAGTGAGGCTGGAGGTGAGTTTCACAGTAAGAGGCCAGACACACCAGACAGGACTTGACGGCTTTGCGCTTCCTCCCAGTGCAGACATCACACGCCACGTCTCCAGGTCCAGCGTAACAGTGAGCAGGAGGAGCAGCTTGGAGTCCTGTCTTCTTCAGTTTCTCTACCACTTCAGCAAACATGGTGTTTTTTCTTAAAACAGGCCTTGGAGTGAAGGTCTGTCTGCACTGGGGACAGCTGTAGACACCAGCATGATCATCCTGATCCCAGCAGCCCTTAATACAGCCCATACAATAACTGTGCCCACAGGGAATAGTCACTGGATCATTTAGTATATCCAGACAGATCGCACAGCTCAACTGGTCCTGGTTCAGAAAACCTGCTGCCTGTGCCATTTCAATTCTCAAAGTAACAGAGGTTAGTTTTAGTTCAGAATGTAGTGTAGTTTCTCTGAATCCGTGTGAGAAAGAGCAGGAGATATTTCCTGGTTCTGAGCTGACCCGCCTAGATGCTGATCTCTGTTAATACCTTACTGAGACTGAGTTAAATTTATTTTCTCTGAAACTGTATGACAGAGGGGGAGTGACTTCCTGGTTGTGTGGTGTTAGACTGATGAGGGGCTGAGCAGCACAGGTTTTGTAGAAATGAAGACGTGATCTGTCTGGTCGTACCTGTTTCATACCTGAGGTTTGGTGATGGGGGCAAGCCACAGCACACAGAGAGTGGGAGTGTACCAGCACACTATTTTATTGTTATTGTCCTTTTCAGTAAGACATATGGAATATTTCACAGTCTACTTCCTGCTCAGTGAAGAAATACATTGTCAACAAATTACCAGTCATTCATTTTATTTCAAATTTAGTTTTTTTCCCCCCCAAATCTCATCTTCTCAACATTTTCCCAATATCGCTGGTCAAGTTTTGGAAGGAAGGCACTATCTGTGCATTTCCAAATACGGTATTCTGTTTTAGATACACCTCTAGTTCCTTGCAAGTGGCAGTACACAAATTCCAGTAAAACAGTTCGCATTGGACTGGTTTCATAACAACATATATTTATGAGAATCTACATGCGAAGTGATGTGACTTTATATTCGGTATATAATACATTATCGTTTGTAAATAACAAGGTTAATGTTTGTGGGTAACCTATTGTATGTGTGTGTATATATATATATACATTGTGGCAGAGGGCAGGGAGAGGTGAGGGGGGTGGTGATTGAGGGCAGATATCTTGCAGCCCGCTGGCTCCACCCCCGAGCCTTATATGGACTTCCCGCCCCAAGGAGGCAAGCCTGGGCTTCATTAAGCCATTAAGTGCATGGGGATAAAAGGGAACGCGGTTTGCACAAACAGCGCAAAGTACCGAGAGGGAAACGAGTGTTGCGGAGAGTGAGAGTGAGAGTGAGAGTGAGAGTGAGAGTGAGAGTGAGAGTGAGAGTGAGAGTGAGAGTGAGAGTGAGAGTGAGAGTGAGAGTGAGAGAACGCGTAAGGATTATCTGTGTGATTACCCGTCGTGACCTGGACTGTCTGATTAACCCCGCTGTGTACCGAACTGTCTGGCTGAGGACCCGGTTTTTGGATTATCCCTGGATAGCAGAAAAAGGACAACGAGAACGGATTGTGGACTGTGAATTGGTTGCTGAATCCCACCCCCCCCTTTCCCTCTGTGTGTAAATCTCCCCCCCCCTTTCCCTCGGTGTGTAAATTTCCCTAATAAATACCCCAATTGCATTCTAGTTGTTTCGTGTGCGTGTTTGGTTATTGAGGGGCGACATAGCTCAGGAGGTAAGGTCTGGCAGTCGGAGGGTTGCCGAAATCGATCCCCTGCCCTGGGCGTATCGAAGTGTCCCTGAGCAAGACACCTAACCCTGGTGAATGAGAGGCATCAATTGTAAAGCGCTTTGGATAAAAGCGCTATGTAAATGCGGTCCATTTCCCATTTGAATTGGTGATGTGGAAACCCCACACCCATGCGCCTGCCACAATATATGTATAAAATGTGTAGACCATTTTCCCAATGGCACTATTCAGGATGTAGGAAAATTGAGAAAGGTGGTGCTTGAACTCACAAAAACCAGGAAGTGAAGCTAAAAAAATGAGTATATTATTTAATATATAGTATATATTATATATATATAGTATATAAGAGTATATTTCATTGCACTGCAGCAGGAAAAAAATAATAAATCAAAAGAAGACTCAAGAAGTGTGGAGCAGCAGCACTAGAACTACGAACTGTGGGAGACGAAATCCTAACAGCCCCCCCTGCAGGGCTCTACTGGGAACTGCTCCGTGTTTTTCTGCATAGTAATGCACCAAGTGCCATTTCCCACACAAGATCGGGTACTGCTGTCATCTTCGGCAATCTTGCACATTGCTTTGGATAAAAGTGTCTACCAAATAATATGTAATGTAATGCAGGGATATGACATCAAAAACGACAGCATTAATTAAACTGAATTTATTTGTTTTTTAACTTCTCGAAAGGTTTTTAAAACATTTACACCATTCTTCAAATTTAAAATGAAGCCATTTGGTGACGGCCTGCGGAATGCTATTTCCTGTGGTTGTAGCCTTGCTCGTCCTCCCAAATGCTGGCTGCATACTTCTGGAACTTGATGTTGTGGTTTGCAGCGACGATGAAGGACCTGTCGCTGGGGATGAAGAAGTTCTCGGAGATCATCCCGCAGTCATCATCGTCATAGGAGCGGTTCTCCACGAACACGGTGACATAGATGTTTCCCTCACTCAGGATCTTGCCGAAGTCCCAGGTCGGGATGCGTATGTAGCGGATGCGGGTGTCGCGTTTCATTCGCATCCTGGTTTCTGCAGACGCTGAGAAGCTCAGACCCTCAGACTTGGAGCCACCAGCTTTAGTCCCGTAGACGACCTCGATCTCCTCCAGAGTCATCTTGTCAGTGCTGTAGTACACTCGCAGGGGTCCCCCAGAGGCGTTGGCCACATGAGTCATTACTTGTCCCATGACAGCTTCCAAGTGAGGACACCTGCATGTAAAGGTGTCTCTGTGTTAAAGCCTGAGTCACAGTTTATAATGACACACCACTACTCTGCCCTCTACTGGCTGTCCACAGCTTTCTTAATTAATTGCATGTGGTGAAGCCGTCCATGTTGGGCCTTTTCTCCATATTGCCCCACCAACTGCTTCAGATTTAATCTGCATGTTCGCAAAATTTAGGCCACACACAGGCAACTGCATCAGACAGGCAACTGCATTATAGACAACCGCTTTACTCACAACTGAGACTGAAATAACGCAATGGCGGTCGCAATGGTCATTAAATCTGGAAGTGTGAACAAACCTTAATGGGGTTTATATAAACTGTTCAAACATTGTTAACCTAACTGATGACACAGCAGGTGAAAATGGTGGGTCAACTGCTGCCCACACCCACACCTGTAATTATAAGCACATGCTTCCCAAGCCTAGCAAACTGACTGTGTGTCACTTTCTCCTTCAATGCCATTAAAAATTAATCATATATCAGCAACCTCTGAACTTTGACCATCTCTTCTTAATACATTTTTATTTTCCGGATATTTTGTTTGTCTTGGTGACTTGAACAAATTCACAACTTTAAGGTTTCAGCTCATTCATTGAACCCATGTATTACAAATTTAACCAAAAGAGTCAATTCCAATTTTTCATGAAATTAAACTTTAATATAAGCTGAACGTACAATATAGAAATAAATAAATTAATAAAATACTTGTAACGACCGGCTCAAAGCCGAAACGTGATTCCAGGAGATGCAGATTGAAAGAACAACAAATTTATTTTAAATTAGCGACGTCTAGAAGTCTGTAAACGCGAGGGTGTTCTAAAGCAGCTTTATTTAATTCATTATTTTTTTTATTATTTTTTATTAAAAAACGAAGAGACCAAGTGCTTCAGCATCCAGGGTCATATAGCCTGCTAACCAGCTGTCAGCAGACTCTGACTTTGATAACTTTGGGACTAATCTGACTCACTTTTTTATTAACAAAACTCAGAAGTAACTTAAACATCCAGTCAGAACTAGTGCCTTTGTTTCTACTAGTTAAGTAGCCTACTTGAAAATAATTGGTGTAGGCCTACTAAAAGTTTCAAAGAAGCAATGAGCCTAAGTATATTTTCCTGATGTGTATAATTGTTCAAAAGTGACCCAAGTGCACTTTCTTATTTTAAGAGACCATGCTATATTAGTGTGCTTATGATACTTTATTGGGTCCACCTTGCCAGAATGCAACAGTTCAATTTGTACAGTTACCAACAGTGATACACTCGCAGTCACATACAGGAATATATTTTTAATAAAAAATAATTTTAAAATCTAACTTTCCTCATAATTCTGAGTTCAGAACTTTCTACAAAACAAGTGAATGCTCTAAGCTTATCATGATCACCCACTCCTCCTTGTTGTTGTAGTCAGGTATAACTGGGTCGCATAACTGGGTCCCGTGTGTGTGCAAAAAAACCTTACAGATAAACGTAAATCTGATCTGTGCACTGTTCTAGCACAGAGAAGATGGCCCCTCCCCGCAGCCCCACCCTCTGCACTCATCGTCAGGCTCACTGAAGTGGAGGAATGTGGTCCTGCTCCACCTGAAGTCCCACCTGAAGCCGCAGCACGGGGAAGTGAGCAGAACAGGAGACACGCCCACCCTTCCCAGCAATGCCGCAAAACCAGGACAACCTGCTGCAGATGCAAAAGGTACACCAGCAAGCCACACACACAGACATAGCTCAGGAGGTAAGACTGATTGTCTGGCAGTCGGAGGGTTGCCGGTTCAAACACCGCCCTGGGCATGTCGAAGTGTCCTTGAGCAAGACACCTAACCCCTAACCCCTAACTGCTCTGGCGAATGAGAGGCATCAATTGTAAAGCGCTTTGGATAAAAGCGCTATATAAATGCAGTCCATTTACCATTCCATTTACACACATACTGCGCATATATAATGCGCAGTATACATAGGTCACTTGCTGAAAACTCATCGGGCTTCCACTCTAATATATTATCAATCACAATTCTGCACAACTGGACCAAATTGTATCCGAATCTTTGTCCTGACTTTGTAGAAACATCAAATTGGTCTCTGTCAATTTTACCCAATTGTTCATTCCGACAGTGTTGAGGATGTAATTAAGTTTCATGCCAAAAAAATAAAGTTTTCAATGACAGTAAAGTCTTGAAACGGGTCAATTTTGACACGATCATAACAGGATGGTAAAAAAGGGTGTCACACCTTACTATAATACCTTATTACCAAACCATAGTCACGTAGCTCGGGTGAGCATTTAAACTGTTCCCTGAACGCATACCTCAATCCTGATGTACCTTCCAGATGAAAGACTCTCTTTTACATTTTGTTTAATTTCTTTAAATAATTATGTTCTTAATGTAGGCCCTATCTGTTCTTTTAATTTATTGCGAAGCACTTTGTGTTGCACTATGTGCATGAAATGTGCTATATAGAGGATGATTGATTGTTTGGAATATTTTTCAAACTTTGAGATATGCTGCGTTCCGTTTTGGAGGGCTGTAACCAACAGTAACAACTGCCATATTTAATATGTAAGAATGCCATATTTAATAAGTAATTTAATATGCAAAAGATCCCTAACCACAACCACAGTAACAGCGTCCTTTAAACAGACGTATAAGACAACATCGCTCAGTTCAGGAAAATTATGGAAAATTCCTGAATATCGTTTATTAGCCAATGAAAGGAAAATTAAATATTGTTAGGTAGTCCACCAGTTATATATAAACACATTGTTCAACAAGCTAGGAAAATATAATTTGTCTTGTCTCGTGCTAAAATAGACCAATGTAAAACCAACTGAATGAATTCACGCATATTGCTATAGCAGTGAAAAAGGCAATGTATTACTCACAATATCAAGACCACCAGACTGACCGAGACCGACCTAAAACCGCTGGCGGTAGCAGGCTTTATAGCTGGGGGCGTGTTCGAGTGGAGGTCCCTGGGCAGTTGGCTTGCCTGACTTGACAAAACCCTGACCAGTTGGAACTGGGACAGTTTTTGGAAAAAAACAAAAAAAAACAAAAAAAAAAAAACGTGAAACTATGAAGAAAATAACATTGAGGGGTTAGCTAGCAGTGCTTTTTATGGTTGCAGGGGAGCAGGAGTTTGCACGGAAGGGGATTCCCCTTTTACTTAAAAATCTTGAACAACTGGAGGAGAACGAGAGAAGGTTGTTTTAACCCTAACTCGCATTATTTCTTGATTTACATTGTTGGGGTAACGTTAGTCTGTATTTGTCTTTGAGAAACTACGCGACTTCGGCCAAGCACCATGAATTGTGCCACCGAGAAACTCCAAGCTCATCGAAGTTCTTAAATAAATACATATATTTTACATGTAGGATTTAAAGCTGTGATCTATTTATTATTTGCACAAAGAAAGAACAAATGCGCAAAAGTGCACAAAAGTAATTTACAGAATCAACAGTGCTGGAGAGTTTGCACAAAGAAAGAACAAATGCACAAAAGTAATTTACAGAATCAAAAGTACTGGAGAGTTTGGAAAGCTTATGGGGTTTATACTAGAACCTCACCATAAGAAAATAACATCGCCATAATTGAAGAACCAAAAAGGATTGTATTAAATTTTAATTAAAAAAAAAAAATAGTAGCAGTAATAAGAAAAACAACTAATTGTGAAATTTGAAATGAGAACAGGTAAGGGAAAGAGGGAGAAAATACTGCTGTTACATTGAAAGATTTAATAAAGAACTCATACCTGTGTTTGGATGTTGTTAGGGAGGGGGAAAATAATGTAAACAATTTGCTTTCTATAGGAAAGGAATGCCTTATGTCGTATGTGCATGAATATCTGAGTTAAGATTGAAATTGTGAAGATTGTTGGGATTGCCTCAGAAACATAATTTTGTTCTTGAAGGTATATATTTGGAATTTGTTATATATAAGCATTTAGCAGATGCTCTTATTCAGAGCGTATTTTTTATTTATTACATAGCAGTTACATTGCATCCATTTATTGGGTAACACTGGGTATATCCAGTATATATCCAGTCATTTATACAGCTGAATATACACTGCAGCAATGCAGGTTAAGTACCTTGCTCAAGGGTACAGCAACTTTTGGATCAGTTGGAAAGGCAACAGCAAACCAAGCCTAATCGACCAATCAGTGCCCAGCCTCACTAATGCTCTTCTGGCTGAATGGAAGCAGATCCCTGCAGCAGTGTTCTAACGTCTATTATAAAGCCTTCCCTGAAGAGTGGAGGCTGCTATAGCCGTGAAGGGTGGACCCAACTCCATATCAATGCCCATAATTTTGGATGAGATGTTGGATGTCAGGAGTCCACATACTTTTGGCCATGTAGTGTACGCTGTGAGGAAGGGCTGGGGGTGGCCTCTGCTCCTGTGGTGAACAGACCAGAAAACACAACAAGAGGTGCTGGCTTACCCCCTTTTATTCACCCAAAAACACAAAACAAAAGAAATCTTCCAGAACAAACGAATGGCCAATATGGCAACCAAAACTTCAGAGAAAAAAAAAAAAGAAATCACAAAAAACGTGCACGCACACGCTCTTCTTTCCCCTAAGGAGGTTGTGAGACTGCTGTCCCATGTCTTGAAGGTTGCTGTGGCCCTGCTGTGTTGTCCTTCCAGCTGCCATTTACAGCTTGTGATACTAATGGCTCCACTAGTGCATGCCAATGGAATTACAATAGTCCAGAATGAAGAGACAAAGATTCAATGTGGTGGTTAGAGTAGTCAAAATCGCACCTTACACCTTTCACAAATACAAAAGATGAACACAATCTCACTGCAGTGTTATTCTCTACCTCTAATTACAGCCAGTCTTCCCTCTCTCTCATCCCAGATCACACAGTTTTACAGAGGATCCAACTCCCCAAGCCCTAAACCCAGGATAGAGGGGCTGAGTGAATGTGGTCTGGACTCTGTGCAGGAGGGTCATTGTGTCAGAGGCGCTGTAGAAGGACAGAGTTCCTGCCCTGTGATCCAGGTACACTCCTATCCTGGAGGAGGGGGCACCAGGGATTTCAGTGCTCTTATTATTGTGCCAGAAAGAGTAACCGGAGGCTTTACGGCGCAGACTCCAGGACTTGTTATTAAATCCCAGAACACAGTCAACACCCCGCCCTTTCCTGCTGATCTCTTTATATGACACTGCTATATCAACCCCATCCCCACTCCACTCAGCCTCCCAGTAACAGCGTCCAGACAGACCCTCTCTGCACAGCACTTGGGCCCAGTACTCAAATCTCTCTGGATGATCAGGATATGACTGGATCTCTTCCACACGGGTCACCTTTCTGTTCCCCTCAGACAGACGGAGGCGTTTATGCGCTGTGTTGGGGTCCAGAGTGAGCCGACAGCAATCTGATGGAAGAGAAGGTTAAGATTTAATGAAGACAGGTCTATCTAAAGTCTACCTATGATACAGTATATTATTGTTTCTCATAGAGAGAGGCTGGTGTGTGTGTGTGTGTGTGTGTGTGTTTAAATAAATAATGAAATAAGCTCAGGCAGTGGTTATTGGCTCTCAGTAATTAACACTGGCCTGCCTGCTAAGTTACTGCAGTTTCCCGTAAACCCACCGTCCGTCAGGACACTAAGGTCAGTCTGACGGCCCTGTTTTTTTATCCTGGCCACGGCAGTAGAGATTTGGCAGGAAATTCATCGCAGAAAATTGTAAATATGTGCACTTTACGGGGTGCGTTACTTGGGGTGTAGCTCGTAGAGGACTATACATGAGCTCATGGGGCTCAGTGACATTGGCGGTTTGAATCCAGCTGCAATCTAAAGTCCTAAAAAAAAGTCCTAAAAATATATATATGTGTGCATATTGCCATCCAGGAAGTCACAAATTCGATTTTGAATTTTCTGTTTGATGGCTCTGGAAAATCCCAAGACATATTTTCCTCAAATAAAATTTGGATTTAGCTGTGCTAAATGGCAAGCAGACTAGTGTGTGTGTGTGTGTCTCAGCACTCACACTGTAAGAAATCATCTCTGGTCCTGGGCTCTACAGCATGGACTTCTTTCACTGGACTTTCTTTCAGGAACAGAGTGAAAGAAAAGGAGAAAAAAATAAATATATATATATATATGCAGGGGGAGATTTAAGGATGATGTCGACACATGGATTTAGAATATTATACTCCATATATTTGCTCCAATGTATCATTGGTTAAGGGTTAAAAAATTTTAACAACCTGATTCAGAAATTTTGACCAGTTCCACCTTGCAGAAATCCTCCAGTTGCTCTTTTAGTTCAGAGACAGATTTTCTCACAGCTTCAAAAGAGATGTGTGGACTGACAGTGATGCTGGGCAAGTCTTCAGGTCCAGGAGGGACACAGAGAGGCTGACAGCTCTGTAGACAGACGGACAGACAGACAGACAGACAGAGAACAGTCTCAACTCAGATTCTTGTGTAGATGTCAGTAACAGATCAGTCTAAATGAGGAACACCCCTCACCACGTATGTACAATATACACAGTGCAGACTGTCAGAGAGCCAGTGATGTTACCTGGAGGAAATGGATGTGATCCTCTGTGTGTGAAAGCTGCTCCAGCTCAGCATCTCTCCTCCTCAGCTCAGCAATCTCCTGCTCCAGTCGCTCCAGGAGTCCTTCAGTCCGACTCACTGCAGCCTTCTCCTGATCTCTGATCAGCTCTTTCACCTCAGAGCGCCTTCTCTCAATGGAGCGGATCAGGTCAGTAAAGATCCTCTCACTGTCCTCCACTGCTGCCTGTGCAGAGCGCTGTTAGGAGACAGAGAGAGGAGGGCTGTACATTTTAACTAGGCCTTTCACTCAGCTCTTACTGGGACCCCAGACAGCCTGTTCCCCACAGTGTGGCTCAGTGGGATTGAGCCCCACAGGGCTGGAAAGTGGCCCAACACTGGGCTCCTCACTGGCTGACTGGAGGAGAGCCATGACTGAGCCCTGAAATGGCTCTTCCAGCAACCAGCTGATGTCTTCTCCTCTGGTTAGTACCCACCTTGAGTGACTGCACAGCCTGTCTCACATCCTGCAGCTCCTTCTCTCTCTCCTGGATTTTCTGCTGGAATTTATTCCGTGTCGCCCCCAGCTGCTTCTGCGGATAGATTATTTTCCCAGTTATATCTTATCATATACCAGGGCTCAATGTTTCAACTACATTTTCACATTCTAAATTAAAATGAATACTTGTACGTGTTTGATGTACAGTGGTTTAGGTTTTAATTTGATGCATTTTTCTCCACAGCAGAGGTTCTGCCGGCCAGATGGAAATACTTTTGGGGTTCTGACATTAGGGGACAAATGGAGCATCGCGTAGTTCTGGCAGGCCACGAGAGTCAAGCGCTCCGGCTGAATCAGCTTATGGCTCAGCTGAGTGATGTTCGCCTATCACAGTACATTCACTAACAGGGCGGTCTACTTAAACAGCCTCCCTCTACTCATTCGGCTGCTCCTCCTGCATGCAAGCGCTGCACGTTGCTTCGTAAATCCCCTCCACCACCCCAGCTCCATCCCCATGCATCAAGAATTTGCATTTCTCCATTCCTATGTGTTAAGAACTTGCTTTGCCGCTGGATCTGTTCTGTGTGTACCCCTCTAGGGGGGTTTCGCTGCGTGGTTGGCGGGAGAGCTCCAGAACAGAGCCATACCGCCAAACATAACTGTATTGCCTTTATTGTCAATAAAGTTCTACTTTGATGACAGTGGTCCTGACAGAAATAAAATTATAGTGGACAAACCAATTAAATTGTTTCTAAAGTGCACTGGCAGTTCAACAGTGTGACTTTTTCAAAACTTTTTTCACAAGTTTTAAAAATATTACGCTAATTTACGGGAAGTGGCTAATTTTAAAATTTGTATTGAAGCAAACAGCTGTTATTTTCTGGCATGTTGAAAACTGCTAGTTAAAAATGTCAGTCCTTACCTGTTTCTCAGTCCTTCCTGCTGCAGCTGAGACTGTATCATGGCCTCTGTGTTCATCCATCACACACAGCAGACAGATACACTGGTGATCAGTACGACAGTAAACCTCCAGCAGTTTGTCATGATGAGAGCAGATCTTCTCCTGCAGGTTTCCAGTGGCTTCGACCAGTTTGTGCTTCTTAAAGGCAGGAGATTCATAGTGAGGCTGGAGGTGAGTTTCACAGTAAGAGGCCAGACACACCAGACAGGACTTGACAGCTTTGCGTTTTCTTCCAGTGCAGACATCACACGCCACGTCTCCAGGTCCAGCGTAACAGTGAGCAGGAGGAGCAGTTTGGAGTCCTGTCTTCTTCAGTTTCTCCACCACTTCAGCCAGCATGGTGTTTCTGCCCAGAACAGGCCTTGGAGTGAAGGTCTGTCTGCACTGGGGACAACTAAAGACACCAGGATGATCATTCTGATCCCAGCAGCCCTTAATACAACCCATACAGAAACTGTGTCCACAGGGAATAGTCACCGGATCCTTCAGCAGATCCAGACAGATCGCACAGCTGAACTGGTCCTGATCCACTGAGATACTGGCCTCAGCCATTTTACTGCTCACACTGACAGAGACAGAGTTAAGTTTCATTTCTCAGAAACTGTGTGACAGAGAGAGGGGGAGTGACTTCCTGGTTATGCCCACAGCAGCAGGAGGTGTGGTGTTGGAGTCAGGCCAGGTTGAGCAGAACAGGGAGTGTAGAGAGAGAGTAGACTTTCAGCTGCTTATAAAACACACAATGGGCCTCATTCACAAAATGTGTACATTCACATTTGATCATAAACTGTGCGTAAGAACATTTCCATGAGAGCTCAAAGGGACATGTAAATCATTGTAAATACTTCTGTGTTGTCCAATAGTGGGGCAAGTATGCTGAGCTCTACTGATTCAAACTAAACTGACTGAAATCCAAAGTGAAGTTATTGGTGGTCCCCTTCAAATTCATGTTTAATGGTTGCACACGCACAAACACACACACACACACACACACACGCATACACATACTGTAGTAACAGGAGCACGTTGCCATGGCGACAGACTGGTTCGAAGGCTGCAGTGTTCCTATGGATTGTTACATTGCATTTCCGTGCGTGTGTCTGTGTGTGTGTGCACAGGTGTGCTGGTGCTGATGCTGTTGCCATGGTTCCCTGGTCTAGATGCTGGGCCACACCTCTTGTGCAGAGCTGCTCCATGGCACCATCTTGATCAGCATCACTGCACAGGAATTTGTCTGGATGAGGTTCAGTCAGACTATTTTTTATCATCCCTGCAGAAGTGTAATCTTTTCACAGAGGCAATCAGTAGAAACCTCAGCTTCATATCACACCCTTTTGCTATTATACATATTTATCTCCTGCCTAAAAAAACATATTTTATCTGGTGTTTTGCTGCCAATAGTAATAACGTGCTATGACAAATAGGTATTGCACATAGGCATTTTGATTTGAGCGGGTTGGCTGACTGCTTTATTGATTGGGATGTTGAAATTGTGTAGTAAAATAAAATGTATTTTATAAATGAACGCACAAAAGGATCAAAAACCTCTGACAAAACTGAAGGAACAGTGAAGGTGTGGCAATGGGTGAAGCTTTCATCAACATTGTATCAGATGAAGGCTATTGGCTGTCGGCAGCCGAAAAGCACAGTGGTTGGTTCAAACCCCTAAGTCACTTACAGCATGTTGAAGCTCCACCCACTTTTGTTCATGTGAAGGCACACAGTGCAACCTGAGGCCAGAAGGGGAGGAAGTGAGGGCAGAGCCCGGGGTTGCGGGTTTGAATCCATCGATCCACCTCATGCTTTGCCTCTGTCCTCCCAATGAAACCCAGCTAGCTGTATTACAAATATTTTTAGGGGTACAACATCAGCTGAGTACAAATAATGTTTTTTTTTTTCCTTCTTCTGTATTTCGCAGACACTCTTATCCTGAGGAACTTACAAAATGTACATTATGCTTTCCATATAAACAGCTGTATACTTACCTATCCCCCTCACGGGTGCAACGACAGCGCCCTCCAGTGGATTTGCTAACCACTACACAGCACTCCACATGTGCATATTTTACAGTATATCTCATATTTGTCATTACATATTTTGACATGCAAAAACTTGAAAAGAAAAAAAAAACGACAAATGAGCACGAACATTCTGCTATTTTTTTACGTTGTGACACTTCTGGATATAGTCCCAGACTTCGACCTGTTTCACCCACAGAACTACTGTCTATGCTGGCTCGCAAATGCAGGACAGTGAGTACTAATGTCACCACAGCACGTCAACGGTTAAAAAAACACAATTATCATTCCCGAGGGGAGGGGGGGGGCGCTTTAAAAGATTAGAGATTAATCTCCACTCTACCCTTAACGACTCTAAAATAACAAAGGGATCCAGCCACATTATGCCTGAGATAGGGAGAGAGAGAGAGAGAGAGAGAGAGAGAGAGTAACACGAAGTAGGGCGATATACAGAAAGATAGAATGACATAATGAAAAAGCTTAAGAACGCAGACCAAAGAAGAAGCGATAGAACAGTAGCTATGAATTCGCTGGACTACGCGTCTGTTCACGGTCATTTACAGGATAGCCGTGGCCTATTTTCATAACGCGCTGCATTATGTATTATTTACGAACGAGACGCGGCCCCGCCGAACCTTCCCTCGTGTCTCTCCCTCTCTCTCTGGTTCGCTGTTACAGGATGGAGCTGTGACGGTTATTTATCAGCACTCCTGGAGAATGCGAAGAGCCTCGCTTTTTTTCTTCTTTTTTGTTTTTTGTTGAATTCATAAAATAGAAAAAAGAACCTGTGATCTCTGCATGTTCTTATCGCGGACTTTCAGTGCAACCATTACAAGGGAGGGAGCTGCTGCGACCGACGCGCATTTCGCCAAGACTGCGCTCTGCGTTTGCCGAATACATGACAGGTAAATGCAGCCCCAAATGGGCTAAGCTAATGTTCTGTTAATTAATAGCCATGGTCTTGCTTATGAAGACAATGCGCATTGACTGGTTTCAAGGCCGAAATTCTTAAATGCATCGTGCTGACTTAAACGCAGCTTTGGATTGACCGTTACTTCAATGCCATTGATAACGTAACCACGGCTTGCCAGAGCACGCGAAAACGCGCTCTTATCGACAGGTCTGTCGACTGCTAAATGAATGCATAAGGGGGAAAAAATACTGTAATGGCATTACGTACGAGATGAAACGTTCGTGTTTGATGCCCGAATTTAAATGGCACGAGGTGTTCAAGTTAGCAAGGCCAATAATAGGGAAGGATCAAACAGCAGCGCTGAGGATGATGATGATGAAGATTATGATGATGATTGACCTAGAGCCCTGCCTTGGGCGCACGTGTTAATTTGCGGAGCCTTGGTTGTTCTCATTAATTACACGTGTACAGTGTAGAAGGGGACGCGTTTCGTATTGTTTACTAATGCACCCACACACGCTTAACTCTTTAACTGAACAGTGAATTCACAGAGGAAAACCAGGGGTAGTTTATTTAATAATTATAACTCATTATTTACTCTCACGTAGGGCTCTTCTTGGTATGGAGGCTATTGGTTTTAAATCTAAAATAAATTATAATGGAGTTTTGTTCTCGATGGTCAGGAACTGTGCAGTTTTTCTGTCTTCAAATAATGTTCAGCATATAAGTGAGGGATTCGAGACCACATCTATGACGTCACATTGAGGCGGAAATCGATGCGGAGTTATTCGGAGCGAAGTTATTTTGGGGAAGAACGAAAAAAACACTTCCATTTAAAAAAAAAATGATGAATCATCCAATTAACACTATAACAGTTGTGTTACAGTTCAATTCCAGTTCATTCACTTCCAATGACAGCGATGTGACAGTCAGTGCTACAAGCAATCAATTGCTGCTGCTGTGAAAAATTCGTAGGTGCTTTAGCTTCAGATGGGATCTGTGAATTGATTAATAATGTCTGTTACATTAGAGTGCTGGGGAGGTGAATGTGTCCTTCATTATTTATCCTCTAGGAGGCGACGGCTGCAAAGCATTTGAGATGAGGGTCTCGAGCTGAGATGCAGTGAGCTGGTAGTGATGTTGGTGACTGTATCTCGCTCTTTCATTCTCTCTCCCTCTCTGCAGGGGTAGTAGAGTGCAGTACTGATGGTCTCTCTCTGCAGGGGTAGCAGAGTGCTGGTAGTAATGGTCTCTTTCTCTCTCTCTCTCTCTCTCTCTGCAGGGGTAGTAGAGTGCTGGTAGTGATGGTCTCTCTCTCTGCAGGGGTAGTAGAGTGCTGGTAGTGATGGTCTCTCTCTCTCTCTGCAGGGGTAGTAGAGTGCTGGTAGTGATGGTCTCTCTCTCTCTGCAGGGGTAGTAGAGTGCTGGTAGTGATGGTCTCTCTCTCTGCAGGGGTAGTAGAGTGCTGGTAGTGATGTCGGTGACGGGGCAGCTGCAGCTCTTCCTGTGTGCGGTGGCCCTGCTGTTGCCCCAGACTCTCCCTGCGTTGGGCTGCCCCTCCGGGTGTCGCTGCTACAGCCTGACTGTGGAGTGCGGCTCCATGGGCCTGCAGGAGGTCCCGCCCCATGCCCCACCCACCACTCAGGTTTGTGCCCTGTCACACATCCCAGTTACGGTGCTCCTCCAATCAGAGCAAAGGTCCCGCCCCATGCCCCACCCACCACTCAGGTTTGTGCCCTGTCACACATCCCAGTTACGGTGCTCCTCCAATCAGAGCAAAGGTCCTTCCCCATGCCCCACCCACCACTCAGGTTTGTGCCCTGTCACACATCCCAGTTACGGTGCTCCTCCAATCAGAGCAAAGGTCCCTCCCCATGCCCCACCCACCACTCAGGTTTGTGCCCTGTCACCCATCCCAGTTACGATGCTCCTCCAATCAGAGTATGTATGCGTGTGTCTGTGCTTGTGTGTGTGTGTGTGTGTGTGTGTGCGTGTGTGTGCGTACGCGTGTGTGTGTGTGTGTGTGCTTCTTGTCTCCCCCACAGACCTTCTTCCTCCAGGATAACTCCATCGGTCAGATCCGGCTGCAGGACCTGACCCGCCTGGGCCAGCTGCACTACCTGTACCTGCAGAACAACAGCATCTCGGCCCTGGAACCCGGGGCCTTCCGCAGCCAGGCCCAGCTGCTGGAGCTGGCGCTCAACGGGAACCGCATCCACCTGCTCTCCGCCCAGATCTTCCAGGGCCTGGAGCACCTGCGCATCCTGTACCTGTCCGGCAACCAGATCACCCGCCTGCAGGACCACACCTTCCGCTGCCTGCAGGTCCGCCAGTCCGCCACCGGGGGGCAACAGCGTGCATACCAAACCTGGGTCAAATGACTGGGTTGCGTCTTTCCTGCGTCTTACCTACAGTTCTAAAAGAAGCATCTTCTTGCCAGCGTTATAGACCATACATAGAAGTGTGTGTGTGTAATTAAAGGGGAGGTGTGTAAATAAAGTGAGGTGTGTAATTAAAGTGGAGGTGTGTAATTAAAGGGGAGGTGTGTAATTAAAGTGGAGGTGTATAATTAAAGTGGAGGTGTGTAATTAAAGGGGAGGTGTGTAATTAAAGTGGAAATGCGTAATTAAAGGGGAGGTGTGTAATTAAAGGGGAGGTGCGTAATTTAAGGGGAAATGCGTAATTAAAGGGGAGGTGTATAATTAAAGGGGAGGTGTATAATTAAAGGGGAGGTGTATAATTAAAGTGGAGGTGTATAATTAAAGGGGAGGTGTGTAATTAAAGGGGAGGTGTGTCATCACCCCACAGCGCCTGCAGGAGCTCCACCTGCAGGAGAACAGTGTGGAGGTGGTGGGGGAGCAGGCTCTAGTGGGGCTGTCCTCGCTGGCCCTGCTGGACCTCAGCCGAAACAACCTGCGCACCCTCCACCAGGCCTCGCTGCGCCCCTTAGTCAGCCTGCAGGTGCTGCGTGTGACAGGTAGGGGGAGCTGCTGGCCATGCGTGGATCTCCCTCACTGACAAACACACGTCATACTTCAGTTTAAATTCGTTTTCTACATGTTTAATTTCTACATTTTTATTTCTCAGTCTGTATCGCTGACAAATTCTTTTTTTAATACTTTGATCTCCTCTGCCTCTCCTCCTCCCTCCCTCCTTCCTCTCCCCCTCCCTCCCTCCTCCTCCTCCCTCTCCCTCCCTCCCTTCCTCCCTTCCTCCCTCCCCTCCTCCCCTCCCTCCCTCCTGTCCTCCTCCCCTCCCTCCCTCCCTCCCCTCCCCCTCCCTCCCTCCCCTCCCCCCCCCGCGCAGAGAACCCCTGGCGCTGTGACTGCGCTCTGCACTGGCTGCGCAGCTGGATCGGCAGCGAGGGCCAGCGGCTGCTCAGCTGGGCGGGGCGTCGGCTGGTGTGCGCGGCGCCCCCCCGCCTGTGGCAGCGCCGCCTGGTGGAGGTGCCGGGGAACAGCCTGGTGTGCATCCCGCCGGTGGTGAGGCTGGAGCCGCGGCGGCTGGCCCTGCGGCCCGGGTCCGACCTGCGGGTGTCCTGCCACGCCTCGGGGTACCCCCAGCCCCAGGTCACCTGGAGGAAGGGCTCCTGGGGCGAGGCGGGGCGCGGCCCGGGGCGGCCGGAGGACGGGGCGGGGCCGGCGGGGGTGGCAGGGGCGGCGGGGGCGGGGACCCCGGCCCGGGGGGCGGCGCCGGGCGCGGGACAGGCGGAGGGAGAGGGCGGGGAGCGTTTCGACCCGGACACGGGCAGCGGGATGCTGTTCCTTAGCAACGTGACGGCGGCGCACGCCGGCCCTTACGAGTGCGAGGCCCGCAACCCCGGGGGCGTGGCCCGCGTGACCTTTCACCTCTCCGTCAACACCTCGTCCCAGCCTTCCTCCTCCTCCTCCTCCTCCTCTTCCTCCTCCTCCGTCTGGCGCTCGCGGGGGCGGTACTCGTACCCGGGCGGGGCCGTGAGCCGGGAGCCGCTGCACACGCCGGGCAGCATGGACTTCCGCGCCCTGGGCCCCGCCACGCAGGCCGCCATCGCGGCGGGCATCGCCCTGCTGGCGCTCACCGCCCTGCTGCTGCTCGCCATGATCTACGGCCGCCGCCGCCGCCGCCTGAAGAAGAGCCCGGAGGAGGGCGAGGGGGGGGGGGGGGGGCGGCGGCGGCGGCGTCCTGTACGTCAACGACTACTCGGACGGGCCCACCACCTTCGCCCAGCTGGAGGAGTACCGCGACGGCCGCGGCCACGAGATGTACGTCCTGGACCGAGGCACGGCCGTCTGCCCGGCCTCCGGCCAGCGGGGGGCGCCCTCCCGGTCTCCGTCGCCCCCCGCCGAGCCCCCGCAGAGGCGGGCGGAGGGGGACGGAGGGGAGGCGGAGCCCGCGGAGGCCCTCTTCCTAAATCAGAGCCTGCTGTTCGACACGCAGATCGCCTACGAGATCCACTGCTGACCGGGAGAGACTGCGCCCTCTTCTGGCCACTGCCGGCGCCGCTTCACCTGCTTCCGTGGAGCCAAGTTTTCGCTCTTCTGACCGAGGAGACATGAATGCAGCACGACTCGTTCCGTGTCACTCACACAGGCCTGGGGGTGGGGCTTATTGACAATATGGCTGTCCAGGACAGCCACATTCCTGTTGCATACGTTTCTTAATGTAAGAGACCATGCAGCCGTGCCTATTCATTTCACTGTGACTGAGGCCAGGAAATTCAAAGACTTGGGCATGTTTTTGTAGGGGGTGGGTTATGGGAGGGGGGCGGGGGGGGGCATGGTGGTACATGTGTGTGTGCTATGTTCTGTGTTGGAGGCCAGGAGAGCCACACTCAGGAAAGACGTCAGGAATAACAGGGAGAAGCTGGATGTGCTACTCAATTTACTGTGACCTTGCTCATTATAGCTCTTTCCCACTGTAGAGCTGAACCAGGTTGTTTCACCTATAGCCCTTTCCCACTGTAGAGCTGAACCAGGCTGGCTCATTATAGCCCTTTCCCACTGTAGAGCTGAACCAGGCTGGTTCACCTATAGCCCTTTCCCACTGTAGAGCTGAACCAGGCTGGTTCACCTATAGCCCTTTCCCACTGTAGAGCTGAACCAGGCTGGTTCACCTATAGCCCTTTCCCACTGTAGAGCTGAACCAGGCTGGTTCACCTATAGCCCTTTCCCACTGTAGAGCTGAACCAGTCTGGTTCACCTATAGCCCTTTCCCACTGTAGAGCTGAACCAGGCTGGCTCATTATAGCCCTTTCCCACTGTAGAGCTGACCAGGCTGGCCTATAGCCCTTTCCACGTAGAGCTGAACCAGGCTGGTTCACCTATAGCCCTTTCCCACTGTAGAGCTGAACCAGGCTGGTTCACCTATAGCCCTTTCCCACTGTAGAGCTGAACCAGGCTGGCTCATTATAGCCCTTTCCCACTGTAGAGCTGAACCAGGCTGGCTCATTATAGCTCTTTCCCACTGTAGAGCTGAACCAGGCTGGTTCACCTATAGCCCTTTTTTCAGCTCTCCCTGGGCAGTGAATGTTGTTACAGCATGGTATTAGAAAGACTACCTCTAGCTCAAACAAAGAAATGACTGAACCGTTATTTTTCGGAAGACAACTCATCCCAAGAGGGGAATTCCTGAAGATCCACATTCTCAAAATCACACTCCTCCAAAGCCACTCCTTCTTGATTCTTCATTTTGGATGTTTTTAAAAAAAAAAAACATTTAGTATTAAATAAATATTAAATCAAAAATCTTGTTGCCGTGGAGCTGGAGAAGTCGGCGCTCGAGCCTTTCATTGGCCTGTCCCGTGATGTGAACTGTGACATCATCAGTGAGAATATCATGCAGAGGTCCGGCTTGACAGAAAAACTGTCACGGCTGAAGTCCAACTTGGGATTGTGTTGGTTATTTCATATACTGTATAAACTCCTGCTGCTGGCATTATTATTTTTTAAATAAATTATACAGAAATGTTTATTTTATTTTGTTTTATTTTATTTTACATGTTAATATATAAACAGAGGTTCCATATGAATTTGGAACTGATCTGATTTTTAAATTCAGACATCATCCTGCTTGGCATTCCTTCAAGTGTTTCTTGTCCATTCTGATCTTGATGTTTCTTCAATGTGCCAAATGGGTTTTGTTGGTTTTCAAGCCTGAGTGTCAGTGCTGCTGTTGGTTTGGCATGCGCAAAATAAAATGGAATCGTGGGGACAGGGGCGATTGGTTTGTGGTCACGTCATCTTGGTCTGAAGTAGACTTCCTGAGGGAACGTGAGAATGTGAAATCAAGACAGAAAGTGTGAGAGTTTGCAACCCAGGTTTAAAAGAGGTTAAATTCATGTTTAAAGGATGCTAAATATGTTTTTATTTTAGGACTCTGTGCAAAATTATAAATACAAAGTAAATGTAATTTCACAGAAATGTTAAATATTAGCACGTTAGCTTACTTCAGCACGTTAGCACGTTAGCAGTGTGCTGTCAAAGCAGGTGTTCTCCCTGGGGCTCCCTGCTGAGGAACAGCGGGACGGGGCCTGTGAGGTCATTCTTGCTCTCCGTGTGGAGCTGACAGCGACAGAAAAAATCAAAGCAATCACAAAATTTAAACAAATGCAAAGTTTAATTTGTTGAGCGGCTGAACAGGCCGTCGTTTCTGGTCACAGGCCTATAGGGTAAACAGGGCGGGACACTCCCACTCCTAACTGTTTTTTTATAAAAATTAAATCTATAGATGCTAAAACGTCAAATCTAAATTTACTGAAATCTATTTGTTTAGCATTTTTTCTGAAATTAATAGATATGTACTGAAACGGACCAAGTGTACAAACAAAACAATAGTCCGATCGCCCTAGTAACAAAACATGATTCCCGACATTTATCAAAGGCATGGAAACAGAGAGCTTACCACGAGGTTGGACTCCAGTTCGTCCATCTCCCACCTGCTGTATGAGCTTTCTAAGAGAGACACAATAGCGATGCAGCAATGCAGCACAGAGGTTAGGGAACTGAGACTGTAACTCCAAGGCTGTCGGAGTGGAGGTGGATCGCTGCTGTTGTTGTGCCTTTGAGCACGGACACACAGAGAGGTGAGGCAGGGAGGCCTACTCACCACGCCGCCTCCACGTCTTCCATGTCACCATGGCAACTGTCGCCACCAACAACAGGACCCCGCAGGCAACCAGAAGAGACTGCCACCAGCGTAAGCTGAAATAAAGGGGATGAGGAGGATTGTAAAACTACAGACAGTAGCACATCTACAGTAAGCACAGCAGAACTACAGACAGTAGCACATCTACAGTAAACACAGCAGAACTACAGACAGTAGCACATCTACAGTAAGCACAGCAGAACTACAGACAGTAGCACATCTACAGTAAGCACAGCAGAACTACAGACAGTAGCACATCTACAGTAAGCACAGCAGAACTACAGACAGTAGCACATCTGCAGTAAGAACAGCAGAACTACAGACAGTAGCACATCTACAGTAAACACAGCAGAACTACAGACAGTAGCACATCTACAGTAAGCACAGCAGAACTACAGACAGTAGCACATCTACAGTAAACACAGCAGAACTACAGACAGTAGGACATCTACAGTAAGCACAGCAGAACTGCAGACAGTAGCACATCTACAGTAAGCACAGCAGAACTACAGACAGTAGCACATCTACAGTAAACACAGCAGAACTACAGACAGTAACACATCTACAGTAAGCACAGCAGAACTACAGACAGTAGCACATCTACAGTAAACACAGCAGAACTACAGACAGTAACACATCTACAGTAAGCACAGCAGAACTACAGCCTGTAGCACATCTACAGTAAGCACAGCAGAACTACAGACAGTAACACATCTACAGTAAGCACAGCAGAACTACAGACAGTAGCACATCTACAGTAAACACAGCAGAACTACAGACAGTAACACATCTACAGTAAGCACAGCAGAACTACAGACAGTAGCACATCTACAGTAAACACAGCAGAACTACAGACAGTAACACATCTACAGTAAGCACAGCAGAACTACAGACAGTAGCACATCTACAGTAAGCACAGCAGAACTACAGACAGTAACACATCTACAGTAAGCACAGCAGAACTACAGACAGTAGCACATCTACAGTAAGCACAGCAGAACTACAGACAGTAGCACATCTACAGTAAGCACAGCAGAACTACAGACAGTAACACATCTACAGTAAGCACAGCAGAACTACAGACAGTAGCACATCTACAGTAAACACAGCAGAACTACAGACAGTAACACATCTACAGTAAGCACAGCAGAACTACAGACAGTAGCACATCTACAGTAAGCACAGCAGAACTACAGACAGTAACACATCTACAGTAAGCACAGCAGAACTACAGACAGTAGCACATCTACAGTAAGCACAGCAGAACTACAGACAGTAGCACATCTACAGTAAACACAGCAGAACTACAGACAGTAACACATCTACAGTAAACACAGCAGAACTACAGACAGTAATACATCTACAGTAAGCACAGCAGAACTACAGACAGTAGCACATCTACAGTAAACACAGCAGAACTACAGACAGTAGCACATCTACAGTAAGCACAGCAGAACTACAGACAGTAGCACATCTACAGTAAGCACAGCAGAACTACAGACAGTAGCACATCTAAGTACTGCAAAACTACAGACAACAGCAAATTTAAGCATGGCAAAACTACAGATGCCAATAAAACTAAGCACAGCAAAATTACTGACTCTAGCAAATATAAGCACAGCAGAACTACAGACACTGGTAAATGTAAAGTCATTAGTGGTGATAAGATTGAGGATGTCAAAGAAGAGGAGAAGAACAGGTGAACAGGTGGCCGGTTACTTGATTTGAATTAGCATTTGTGGAGCAAGATGGTGATGACGATAGCGTTGATGAAGTCAGCGGTGATGAATGAATTAATGAATGAATTAATGAATGAATCACTGCATTTATACAGCACTTTTCCAAACTCTCAAAAAGTGCTTAAAGGGTGATGATGAAGATAATAATGTTATTACACTGATAATAATGGTGATGATGATTATGATCAGTACGCTAGTGTTGATGGTGAGGATGATGGTGGTGATGAAGATGACGAAGAGCACCTGTGTTGCCCCAGGCTCTGGGGGTCGGCTCTGTTGAGAACGGCTCGGGACGCGGGTGCCGAAGGCGTGGCAGGCGGACCAGGACGGGCTGGGGAGCGGGCACGTTTCGGCCAGGCAGAGGGAGGGGCCATAGACGTCACCGCAAAGAGAGTCCCGAGTCCAGCTGTTGTTTTCAGGGTGGGGGGCGTTGCTGTGGGTGGAGATGTTGTTTTCAGGGTGGGGGACGTTGCTGTGGGTGGAGGTGTTGTTTTCAGGGTGGGGGGCGTTGCTGTGGGTGGAGACGTTGTTTTCAGGGTGGGGGGCGTTGCTGTGGGTGGAGACGTTGTTTTCAGGGTGGGGGGCGTTTCTGTGGGTGGAGACATTTTCAGGGCGGAGTGCGTTGCTGTGGGTGGAGACGTTGTTTTCAGGGTGGGGGGCGTTGCTTTGGGTGGAGGTGTTGTTTTCAGGGTGGGGGGCGTTGCTGTGGGTGGAAACGTTTTCAGGGTGGCGTGTGTTGCTGTGGGTGGAGACGTTGTTTTCAGGGTGGAGTGCGTTGCTGTGGGTGGAGGTGTTGTTTTCAGGGTGGGGGGCATTGCTGTGGGTGGAGGTGTTGTTTTCAGGTTGGGGGGCATTGCTGTGGGTGGAGAACTTGGTGCAGACAGACTGACAGGTGGTGTTGTAGATGAAGGAGCTGACGGAGACAGCGCCGGTGACCAGGCAGAACGAGCTGAGGGTGGAGGTGATGTGCAGTCTACGCAGCGTCCTGCAGAGGGCGGTGTTGCTATGGAGACTGCTGCTCGGGGGGTCATCGGGGGCAACGCTGCAGTAGAAAAGCAGAAGTCAAAGAGTGTGTGTGTGTGTGTGTGTGTGCATGTCTGTGGGTTGGTGTGTGTGTCAGTGTGTGTGTGCATGTCTGAGTGTTGGTGTGTGTGTGTGTGTGTATGTGCATGTGTGTGTATATGTGTGAGTGTCAGTGTGTGTGTGTGTGTGCATGTGTGTGTATGTGTGAGTGTCAGTGTGTGTGTGTGCGTGTGCATGTCTGCGTGTTGGTGTGTATGTGCATGTGTGTGTGTCGGTGTGTGTGTGTGTGTGTAGGTGTGTGTGTTTGTCTTTGTGTGTACTGCATGTGTGTGTGTGTGTGTGTGTGTATATGTGTGAGTCAGTGTGTGTGTGTGTGTGTGTGTGTGTGTGTGTGCGCGCACAACTCTGACAGCAGCTCACCTCTGGTGACTGACAGGAACACTCCTGCCCTGGCGTCAGGTGTGTCGATGCCTTTGATCTTCACGCCGCACCAGTACTTGTTGGTGTCCCAGAGCTGCAGGTTGGTCATGTTGACGGTGAAGACCTGCTGGGCGGGGTCGTCTGTGATTGACAGGCCTGCCCTGCCCTGTGGAGAGTCCGTGCGCTGCAGCACGATGCAGGTGGGCCAGAGCACGCCCCTGCACCAGTACTTCACGCTGTCTTTGTACTGCTGAGCGTAGCGGCATGGGATGGAGACCGAGCCCCCTTTCTGCGCAGACACCCTGCCCTGCGTCCACACGCTGGCACTGCCTGCGCACACAGCACACGCTTCCGTCACACGCCTCTTCATTTACACAGTCATCTGTGCTAATGTTACTTTTAGCCCTGTTTTCTCCCCGTCGGCAATGCACAGGTTGTCGATTCGGGGGAGTGCACACGAGCACGCACTCTCCTCCAAAACAGTCAGTGTCAAAGTGCTGCTTCTTTTCACTGCACAGTCATCAGGTAAGTTGAAAAAGGTGTGTGTGTGTGTGTGAGACTGTGTGAGTGAAGAGGGTGTAGAGCATTAGTACAGGTGGAGTAGCTTGGTGGAGGGTGTAGAGCATTAGTGCAGGTGGAGTAGCTAGGTGGAGGGTGTAGAGCCTTAGCACAGGTGGAGTAGGTGAGTTTAGAGCTTAGCATGTGGAGTAGCTTGTGGAGGTGTAGAGCTTAGTACGGTGGAGTGCTGGTGAGGGTGGAGGCCTTAGCACAGGTGGAGTACTGGTGGAGGGTTAAGCATTAGCACTGTGGAGTAGCTTGGTGGAGGGTGTAGAGCATTAGTACAGGTGGAGTAGCTGGGTGGAGGGTGTAGAGCATTAGTACAGGTGGAGTAGCTGGGTGGAGGGTGTAGAGCATTAGTACAGGTGGAGTAGCTGGGTGGAGGGTGTAGAGCATTAGTACAGGTGGAGTAGCTGGGTGGAGGGTGTAGAGCATTAGTACAGGTGGAGTAGCTGGGTGGAGGGTGTAGAGCATTAGTACAGGTGGAGTAGCTGGGTGGAGGGTGTAGAGCATTAGTACAGGTGGAGTAGCTGGGTGGAGGGTGTAGAGCATTAGTACAGGTGGAGTAGCTGTACCTTTGGGAGAGGAGACTGATGCTGAGAGTGTCTTTCCTGTAGGCAGCGCGGAGGGTGGAGTTCCTGGTGGAGGAGTTCCTGTAGGCAGCACGGAGGGTGGAGTTCCTGGTGGAGGAGTTCCTGTAGGCAGCGCGGAGGGTGGAGTTCCTGGTGGAAGAGTTCCTGTACAGACGGAGGGTGAGTCCGTGAGGTCTGCGCAACAGAGGTAGTTGTGGTTCTGCAGACAGAAAGGTGTGTCATGTGGGCTGGGTCGGCCTGTGTGTGATGGTGTGTTCCCTGCTGTGAACAAAGAGTGTCACTGGTGCATGATGATGTGTGTCTGCATGTGTAGATGTGTTTCTGTGTGGGTTACGTGTGTGTGTATTGTGTGTGTGTCTGCATGTGTACGAGTGTGTTTGCGTGTGTGTTTGTCTTTGTGTGTGTGTATGTGTGTGTGTGTGTGCGCGCACACAGCTCTGACAGCAGCTCACCTCTGGTGACTGACAGGAACACTCCTGCCCTGGCGTCAGGTGTGTCGATGCCTTTGATCTTCACGGCGCACCAGTACTTGTTGGTGTCCCAGAGCTGCAGGTTGGTCATGGTGACGGTGAAGACCTGCTGGGCGGGGTCGTCTGTGATTGACAGGCCTGCCCTGCCCTGTGGAGAGTCCGTGCGCTGCAGCACGATGCAGGTGGGCCAGAGCACGCCCCTGCACCAGTACTTCACGCTGTCTTTATACTGCTGAGCGTAGTGGCACGGGATGGAGACCGAGCCCCCTTTCTGCGCAGACACCCTGCCCTGCGTCCACACGCTGGCACTGCCTGCACACACAGCACACGCTTCCGTCACACGCCTGTCCAACGTATCGCTTTGTCGTCATCATCATCATCATCATCATCATCACTACTATTATCCATCCATCCTGCATCTAACCTGCTTATTCCTGAGCAGGGTTGCGAGGGGGGGAGGTGCCAGAGCCTATCCCAGCATGCATTGGGCAAGAGGTGGGAATCCACCCTGGACAGTTTGTCATTCCATCGCAGGACACACACACACAGACCATTCACTCAGCATTCACTCACACACTCATGCCTAGGGGCAATTTAGAGTCTCCAATTAGCCTAACCTGCATGTCTTTGGACTGTGAGAGGAAACCAGAGTATCCGGAGGAAACCCACTCAGACACGGGGAGAACATGCAAACTCCCCACAGAGAGGCCCAAGCTGGGATTCCAACCCAGGACCTTGGATCCCTTGCTGAGAGGCAACACTGCAACCCAATGCACCACTGTGCTGTCCATTATTATTATTAATATTATTATTATAATTATTATTATTATTTATATTTTTAAAATGAATTTTATGCCTATTTTCCCCCTGAACTTGAGAGTGTTCAGCCTTCTTTGTGTGCTCCAGAGCGTGTAGACGAGCACGCCCTCCCCTCAGGACCACAAGGCTAAGCTGCTGCTGCAGTTCTCTCCTCGGTCCCCAGGGAAACGCACACACAGTCAGAGCCAGAGGAGAACGTGGGCCAGCACCTTACTGCGGGTCCCGCACTGACCAGCAGGGGCCGCTGGTGAGCTACCGGACACGGACATCCTGCCACTCAAGCAGCCAGCAGCGCCCATACTCCAGATTTGATATTAGACCACGATTGATGATTAATTTATTTATTAATGAAGCCGCACAGCTTCTCTCTTAGCAAACACACCTCAGTCACCCTTTCAGTGTACCGTCCACCTAATCCCACGCCACACACTTTTAGCCCACCACCGGAGGCGAGCCGAAACCACGCGTTTGTGTGTGCGCGTTTGCGCATATGTGTACCTTGACAACACAATTACAGTAGCCTTTTTTTTTTACTTTACAGGTTAAGTTCTGAATGTTAAATAAGTCGAATTAAGCTGTAAAGACACAAAAACTATCAACTGTCGACTTCTTCCATAGGCTTCCTCTTAAAATAGTGTTGAGTAGTCATTTTAATGAGGCAGTTATCACACGCACACGTATACATATATACATGCACAAATGCACGCACACACTTAGTGTTACGTTTCATATGTCCATTTTTTTTGGGAAAAAGGGGGAACTGCAAGTTCGACAGCGTCGAACGGCCGTCACCGTGCTGAAATAACAGCGCGTAACTTCGAAGCACTGAGAGCAGGAAGTTACGAAACAGCGCTACTGTTGCTCAACGTTAACAAAGACGCGGCGGCGAGGGCATGGACTTTCTTTCGTGTCCTTAATGTCCAGTTTTATTTCTGTATTTATGAATTTAATTTAAATACCATGCAATGAATAACTAAACCCACTAACAGGTACTAAACACGCATTTTTGGAGTTATATTCTGGATGCGGTGTTGGATGATTTTCTCAAGGTGAGTGAAGAGAGTGATGTAGAGAATATTGGCGCAGAATGCACCCGTTTCATTCGCTCTCAAACCGTCTCTTTCTGGTGGCACAGTGGAGACAATCTACGCCTGTAATGGGTGAGGTAAAAATTTTGGATCCTTGTTTCGGAAACAGGGCCAAAAGTTAGCCCTATTTTTTCCACATTATAAATGTACTAGTACATTTTTTCATTTTTGTTTTAGTATTAAACGTTCTCTTTAATATATATAATCATAATACATGCTCTTTATTTTATCTGTGAATTTGATTTGATTCACTACGAAGATGCTGTCTTTAGAATCTCCACAGTTACATCACAAAACATGTTACATTACATTATAGGCATTTAGCAGACACTCTTACCCAGATTGACTCATACAGATGTTGCATTTTAAAAAAATATACAGCCGGATATGCACAGGGTACATTAGGTTACATGACCAGCTCCTTAAAAATTATACCACCCTGTCATCCTAACACTTGTCACAAAATGACAGTAATACTTTAAAAATTTTAATCATTTTTACAGATGCTTTTATCCAGAGTGGCTTATACTGCTGATTCTTTTAACACATAATCCATTTACACAAAACATTTACTGAAGCAAATCAGGTAACCTTGAGCAGAGGTGTGATAGCATTGCACTATCTGGCGTTTGAACCTACAACTTTACCTTCAATCCCAGTACCATGACTAATATATATATATATATATATAAATATAGAATGTAAAAGGCACTGTATAAGCCTTTTAAAATAACAATAGGACCATAATAGCTTGTACGTTCCAAAAATGTTATTGAGGACATAAAGAATATGAAGCTGAAGAAGCAAACAGGTCATCAGCTGGATCTCGTATATCCGGCGAGACGAGGCTTACCTGGCAGACTGACGATGAAGAGGAGGAGGAAGAGGAGCGGGTCCATACGTGTGCTTCTGTGGGATTTACTCCGTAGACTGACTGTCACTTCCTGTTTGGGGGGGATACCAACTCGTCTCCGGGGGACGGCCACCTCCCGTCCCCAGTCTCTTGGTGATCACACACAGGTCCACTTTATCTGATGTACCCTAGAACACTTCAGCAGCACAGACATTAAAATAAACATTTTCATATGTGAAATACTTCCACCATTAACATATTCACACTTAATTAACTTTTCCATTAAATAAAAAAGACAATCAGTGAATACCAGAGTATCCTCTGTCTCTTAAATTCTGTGATGTGCATTGGGGTCTGTTAAATGCAGCTACCAGATGATTTTAAAAAATGTTATTAAATTTAATTTCCTGCACAGCAGCATGAGTACCCATGTTCAGAAACCGGTAGAGTTTTCAGTAGAGTTGTGAACCTCTGGCATTTCACTGCATGTTACATACCATTTAACACATTGCATATTGTCTAATAGCTTACATGTTACAGACTGTATAATGTGTGTTACATACCGTATAATGTGTGTTATTCAACCTGCAAGAATAAGAAAATACAGAGCAGTAAATAAAGTTTTAAATAATAAAATCTGTAATAAAAAATAAATAAAAAAAGGAATTTTGTATCGTGAAGCATGTAACTTTGCGACAGAGGATTAAAACTATTATTGAAAAAAAGGCGCATCCCTAGGATCATTTCCCATCTTCTACCGTCAGCAGCAGGAACATACTTATCAGCACTATTTTTATTTTTTTATTTAATTTTTCATTTTTTTAAATGTGGAGTTCAGATCTGGAAACCATTCTGAATAAAGACTGGAAAAAAAAAAAAAAAGGAGACAAGTGGAGCCAGGGTTTTTCCAAGGGGTTTCCTCAAATAAGGTTAAAAAGTTACCGATCAGTTATATAACTCATATTACATGTATTTTCGAATAATAATGTTTCACTTAAGAACAAAAACATAATCTAAGAGGGTTCTTTGGAATTGTTTTTATTTAAGAGTGGTATATGCTCAACTCAGGTGTGGATGGGATTTTCAGGTTTATGCAGATTTCACCATGTCCCATGTCCGAGCAGGCAAATCACTTGCAGTTGATCTGAATTCACTTATAAGGCTTAAGCTTATAACATTACAGCACCGTGAGTCTGACCAGGCTGCTCATAACCTTACTGTACTGTAAGAATAATCAGGCTGCTCATAATCTTATAGCACTGTGAGCCTGACCAGGCATCTCATAAATTTATAGTACTATGAGTCTGAGAAGGCTGCTCATCATAACCTTACAGTACTGTGGGTCTGAACAGATTTATAGTAAATGCAACCATTACATTATTTTTGTTTGTTTGTTTGCTTTATAGCACAGGGTCTTTAAAATATCAAAATCAAGAGACACCGACTGGCGGGGACAGACAAAAGGGAAGTTAACAGTGTGAAAACCTTACGCAATTAATTTATAGTTTACTAATGCTCATTTACCGTCTTTTTGTGAGTCACATTACGCAACGCGGCTTCCTATTTCCTGCGCTTA
Source organism: Anguilla rostrata (assembly GCF_018555375.3). Lineage (NCBI taxonomy): Eukaryota > Metazoa > Chordata > Actinopteri > Anguilliformes > Anguillidae > Anguilla > Anguilla rostrata. The sequence goes on from NC_057936.1 coordinate 65,952,818, forward strand.
TTTTCTTCATTGACGAATGTTGTGCAGTGTCAGCATTTGGTTCATATTCAGGTTCCAGTCCAGTTTCTGCTTGTTTTTGCTGCAACGATTCATTAAAAACATTGACTAGGCTAAATAATCTACATACCTTGTTCTCAAGCCTTTAACTGGCTACTCTTTGAAAAGAAACAATATCTGCAGACATTGCTTACCTCCAAGATTTTGAGTTTGACACCCAAGTCTGAAAAGGACCATCTAATCTTTTTTCTTCTTTTCTTTTTGAACAGTCCACTGGTGGACAATTGAACTAATTCCCAAATCGTTGGGTAGCTTTGGGTTCCCTAAATTACGACCCAAACGCATAACCTTCTTCATTTGCTGTCATACATAAATGTATATATAATCTACCATATGACATTATCTGAAAATTACTGGTAAAGCGTGCTCTGTTGGAACAAATGCAATTTATTTCGTATATACATATATATTTTCGGCATAAAAAAAACTATTTTAACTGTACTTTACTAAAAATAACCAGTAGTTTTCAGACGACCCCTTAAATTATGCATTTAAAGTTAATCGGCGATTTTGGTGGCCGATTAATATAAACGTTTGCTATATAATTGTCCAGTTGGCTATACATTAATGGCACGTCAAAAACAATAATGACTTGTATTGATAGTTTCGTATGTTAGTTTTCGTGGATTAGCAACGAAAAGGTGCATGTGAACGTTTGTGATGAGGAGAATATTCTGACGGGTAAAATAGTCTAGCTGAAGTGTGAGCCACAAAATATCAGACTGCGTCGAAACAGGGTAATTTTGTGAGTTTTTTTAAACATTACATTTGTACAATTTGCACATTTGTATTCCTTGTTAGCTAATTAGCTCGGGCAAAATGTATCTGTCTTGCGTTTCCTGTCACTTTAACAGCTAGTCTAGTTAGGCTGGAGTTAGTCTACAGTACTAGGTGGTGTAGTCTAGTGTTAGATAGCTCTAGCTAACTAGCTGTATGCCGTTGACTAACGTTAGGCTATCTACAGCTAGGTAACTGGCCGTATGTTAAAGGAAATAGCTAGTATCGCCATGCATTACTGATGCGAGCTGGCGACCTTCTGGTTTTATTTTCCATTTAGGCTACTTGGCAAACGTTAGACAGCCGCAGTAGCGTCTTTGGCGAAGGAGCAAAATTGTCTGTAATTTGGATTAGCCTAGCCTATATCTTTCTGCGCTAACGGGCTAGCATTCCGCAGCTCAGATAGGGCCATTCTAGCTGACGTCAGAACAGCACTCCCGAGGTAGCTGGTGGCTGAAGTCTGGTCACGATTGGAACTGTCGTCAGTCCTCATCAGTATTTTTCTCATTTAGGCCCCAGGGTAATTTACAATGGGGACAATCAGCAGAAGTCTTGGATGTCAAACTGAGCAATGACAAAACAGTAAGTAGGTACATGCAGATATAAATTCCACAGACTTATTCTTTGATTTAGCCATATTGGGCGTTACTTGTTTCAGTCTAATGCAGGGACTGCTAACGTTTCGCCGTTCAGCAGACGCTTTTGTATAGAAATATGCACGGATTAGGGTACATATGATCTATATTCAGGTGGATATTTTTACTTTAAGAAACTGAGTTTCAGGACCTTACTGAAGGGTACAACGACCGTGACCCAGATAGGAAGCGGACCGGTAATTTAATTTATCAGGTACAAGCCCAGTTCTGTAACTTGTGAGTTTACGCGCTCCACAAGAATTTGAACGTTTTTTGCTACGGCATCTAATTTCATTCAGTGAATTCACACCGTGGTGCTGTTCTATTAGTCTGAAGCGCGCTAAATCTACTGTGTCAACAGTCCAGTCCGCACCTCAAAACAGACTGATGACATTGAACAGTGGTTAACAGCTGCAATAGTTAATTAGCACACTTGCAAAATCATGTCTAACTGATGTGATTTAGTATGACTGAATATTTATAGTATAAATATTAAATAATTTTAGTGGTCCCAGTACATATGTTAGATGATGTGTCAAATGATGTATCGTCTGAAAGTATATCAGTTCTGAAATGCAGAAATTGAATCCGCTGTGTGCAATACTGGATCGATGACCGTGTGTTCTGTGTGTCCCAGCTCATGCAGGTGCTGAGTGCTGTTTCTGAGTGACAGCCGTGCGTGTGGAACTGGGAGGGGCCACAGACTGAGCCACCGGAGACGCTGTCACGGTTTCCACGGGAGACCACAGAGCGTGGGAACCGTGCTGGGGGACGCGTCCCGGGATGCAGAAGGCAGCCGAACGGTGGCGGGCGGATCCTTCCGGAACACGCAGCTCCCAGCGCCATACCGCCGCACCACACCCCCGGGGACTTCCTGTGTGAGCACCTGCCCTGAGACCCTAAGCCCCGCCCCCCCCCACTGCGTGTCTGGCTCGTTCCAAAATGGAGCACAGGGACGGAGTGCCCGTCATAACAGCCGGCGACATCAAAGTGGAGGCGGACGAATGTAGGCCGTTTCGCTTGGACGGTGCCGGCGAATGTGGCGACAGCGGCGAGAAGGCGGGCTGTGCGTCTCGCCGGCTTCGCCCAATCAAAGCCGAGGCCGGCCGGGCGGACGATTCCGCGCGCGGGAGGCGCTGCCGGGCCGCGGTGAAACCGGAGGCAGCCGAACCGGCCGACCGCGTGAAGCCCGAGAGGGCCCGGGCAGTGCATCCTGGGAAACTGAGTCCGTGCGACCCGGCGGGACGGAAGTGGCTCTGCCTGCAGTGCAACCGGACCTTCAGCAAGGAGAGGTTTCTGAAGACGCACTGGAAAGTTCACCTGGGAACGAGATTTCTGGCGAAAAGGAAACCGCACACTTGCGGCGAATGCAAGAAGAGCTTCACGCGTCTGGGGAACCTGACGGCGCACAAGCGCCTCCACGCGGGCGACAGGCCTTACCCCTGCGGGGAGTGCGACAAGCGTTTCAGTCGGCTGGGAAACCTAAAAACCCATCAGCGAGTTCACAAGGGCGAGAGACCGTACCGGTGCGTGGAGTGCGGAAGGCTCTTCAGCAACTTGGCACGCATGAGGGAACACAAGAGAATACATACGGGAGAAAAACCGCACACTTGCGCCGCGTGCGGCAAGAGTTTCAGACTCCCGGCACTGTTAAAGGAGCATGAGCGGATACACACGGGGGAGAAACCCCACTCTTGCCGTGACTGTGGGAAGCGCTTCAGGCAGCGGACGACTCTGAAACAGCACCGGCGGATTCATTCGGGAGAGAAACCGCTCGCTTGCGGCGAGTGTGGGAAGCGTTTCCGGCAGTCGGGAAGCTTACAGAATCACCGGACGACCCACAAGCTGGAGAAACCGCACCCTTGCGCGGACTGTGGGAAAAGCTTTAGTCGCGCTGGGAGCTTAAAGGAACACCGACGAGTGCACACGGGGGAGAAACCGTACTTCTGTTCTGAATGCGGAAACAGTTTCAGCCATTCGGGACACCTGAAACAACATCAGCTGATACACACGGGAGAGAAACCGTACTCTTGCTCCGAATGCGGAAGCAGCTTCAGAAAACTAGAGTACTTGAAAGAGCACAACAGACTTCACACGGGAGAGAAACCGTACACCTGCTCTGCGTGCGGGAAGAGTTTCAGGGTGTCGAAGAAGTACAAGGAGCACCAGCGCATTCACTCCGGGGAAAAACCGTACAGTTGCAAAGACTGCGGGAGGAGCTTCAGGCGGCTGGGACCCATGAAAGATCACCAGCAGATGCACACGGGAGAGAGACCGCACCGCTGCGCCGACTGTGGGCGGGGCTTCAGGCTAGCCCGGAGCCTGAGGCGACACCAGCGGGTTCACGCCAAGCAGCGCAAGCCTCGTTCTGGCGACTAGGTCAGTCCTGAGACGACGAGGCCTCGTACCCGGTGAAGACGCCCTGCAGCTTGTGCGAGGTGGAGACGCCCTGCAGCGTGTGCGCGGTGAAGACGCCCTGCAGCTTGTGCGAGGTGGAGACGCCCTGCAGCTTGTGCGAGGTGGAGACGCCCTGCAGCTTGTGCACGGTGAAGACGCCCTGCAGCTTGTGCACGGTGAAGACGCTGCTCCTGCTAGCTGTGTGTGGAGCGGCTGGGCTCACACAGCGCTGTAGTGCTTGTGTGTGTCCTTACGAGTGCATTTCTGCTCAGCTCAGATGTGCCTGGGGCCGGAGTCAGGCATGAGTCTGAGAGACTTTCATTCGTTTAGATGCTGGTAGGTCCAGGAGAATTTTCAAGAAAATTGTCATTTACCACCATGTAAAACTCATGTAATACGATAAGAAGTGTGTATATATATTTTGTCAATATTGGTGAAAGTGTTTGTTAGAAAATTAGAATTATTTTTTTATTTGCTGTATTTTACTAGGGTCTAAAGAGTTTTAAGTATTGTAGATGAAGCATTTGATTTGTCTGGTGCTGGCGCTGCTTTATGATTTATGATGCCGTTTGGGCCATTCTCAGTGGTAAATGAGCAGAGAGAAACGGCTTCCCTGGAGAAACGCGTGCTCTGGCTCACAGTCTGCTCTGGCCTCTCAGTGACGTACCTGTTGCATGAGCAGGTTTTCTCTGACGGATGAGCCTCTCAGTGACGTACCTGTTGCATGAGCAGGTATCTCTGACGGATGAGCCTCTCAGTGACGTACCTGTTGCATGAGCAGGTCATCTCTGACGGATGAGCCTCTCAGTGACGTACCTGTTGCATGAGCAGGTATCTCTGACGGATGAGCCTCTCAGTGACGTACCTGTTGCATGAGCAGGTTTTCTCTGACGGATGAGCCTCTCAGTGACGTACCTGTTGCATGAGCAGGTATCTCTGACGGATGAGCCTCTCAGTGACTCACCTGTTGCATGAGCAGGTTTTCTCTGTCCGAGGAGCCTCTCAGTGACGTACCTGTTGCATGAGCAGGTCATCTCTGACGGATGAGCCTCTCAGTGACTCACCTGTTGCATGAGCAGGTCATCTCTGACTGAGGAGCATCTGTGACGTACCTGTTGCGTGAGCAGGTCATCTCTGACGGATGAGCCTCTCAGTGACTCACCTGTTGCATGAGCAGGTCATCTCTGACGGATGAGCCTCTCAGTGACTCACCTGTTGCATGAGCAGGTCATCTCTGACGGATGAGCCTCTCAGTGAGGTACCTGTTGCGTGAGCAGGTCATCTCTGACGGATGAGCCTCTCAGTGACGTACCTGTTGCATGAGCAGGTTTTCTCTGACGGATGAGCCTCTCAGTGACGTACCTGTTGCATGAGCAGGTTTTCTCTGACGGATGAGCCTCTCAGTGACTCACCTGTTGCATGAGCAGGTTTTCTCTGACGGATGAGCCTCTCAGTGACGTACCTGTTGCATGAGCAGGTCATCTCTGACGGATGAGCCTCTCAGTGACGTACCTGTTGCATGAGCAGGTCATCTCTGACGGATGACCCTCTCAGTGACGTACCTGTTGCATGAGCAGGTCATCTCTGACGGATGAGCCTCTCAGTGACGTACCTGTTGCGTGAGCAGGTATCTCTGACGGATGAGCCTCTCAGTGAGGTACCTGTTGCGTGAGCAGGTCATCTCTGACCGAGGAGCAGTGTAGCCGCCATGGGGAGTACCGGTAAACAAGTTTGAGTTCTTATTTTTCGTGCGTTTCAGTTTCTGGCACGCTTGGAATGATGACAGGTATATATATAAAAAAAATAATAATAATAAATGAACAAAATTAGAGAGCTGTGGGGTCTGCCGGCTTTTGTGGTCACCTGAGAAACAACGACCAGTTTTAACTCAGGTGAGTGGTCCAGCGAAGTTTATGGAGTTGTCAAGAAAAACAAAAAAAAAACAAAACCAAAACTAAGGTAACTGGTTGGAACAAAAACCAGCACGTAGACTGGCCCTTCAGGACTGGAGTTGTGCACGCCTGTTATACAGCAATGCTGTTGCAGTTTGCCTTGTTTGGGATTGCGGAGTTTGTTAATCGACTGTAATGTGTTTCCAGTGTAAATTGTACTTTTTTTTTTACCGTATAATAAATAGTCTGCATTGATGGAGTGAAATCATTTGGCTGTTACCAGGCAGTGTGTAAAAGTATCGCAAGACACCGGTCTTCTCGCCGGTCCCCTGTTGGCGGAGCACAAGCACTGTGTGTGGGCTGTTGCAGTGGCTCCAGGTTTCCCGAACACCCAAAAGGGCAGGGTGGAGAATGGTTCTGTGAGAATGATCAAAGCGTGTCTCAGTGGTTTGGCCAGTGCGTTTTTTATTTGGCTCGGACCCTCTGGGCACCACCAGCACCGGTGCACCCCCCGACCATGCAGCGAATCTGACCCCCCCCCCCCCCCCCCCCACAGTGAAAATAATAAAATCTGAGCACCTGCCATGGAATGACACCAAGGAATGACATTCTATAACCCATAAACTCATAAATACATGCACACACACACACACACTCAAACAAACACTCACACACTGTCTCTCTCACAAACACACTCTCACACACACACACACACACACTCTCTCTCTCTCTCTCTCTCACACACACACACACACTCTCACACTCATCCTCATTCCCCCGGGTGGCTCCTCTGGTGTCTCTTGTAGTTGCCCAGGTGGTTGAAGCTCTTCCCGCAGTGCGTGCACTGGTAGCCCTTCTCCTGCGTGTGGGTCTGCAGGTGGTGCTTCAGGTGCGCGGCCCGGGCGAAGCTCCGCCCACACTGCGCGCAGACGAACGTCCGCTCCCCCGTGTGGGTCAGCTGGTGCCGCCGGAAGTTCCCGATCAGGCTGAAGCTCTGCCCGCACTGGGAGCAGTGGTACGGGCGCTCTCCGCTGTGCGACCGCTGGTGTATGGTCAGGTCCCAGACCCGGCCGAAGGTCTTGGCGCACTGGGCGCAGCTGTACGGCCGCTCCCCCGTGTGGATGATCTGGTGCTTCTTCAGGTCGCGCGAGGAGCCGAAGCTCTTGGCGCACTGGGCGCAGCGGTAGGGCTTCGCGCCCGTGTGGCCCCGCAGGTGCGCCCTCAGGGTCTCGGCGTGGCCGAAGGTCTTGGCGCACTGCGGGCAGCGGTGCCTCTCGGCGGTGTGGGTGCGCTGGTGCTTCCTCAGGTCCTCCGCCCGGATGAAGGCCTTGCCGCACTGGGCGCAGGGGTACGGCCTGTGGCCCGAGTGGGTGCGCTGGTGGCGCGTCAGGTTGTACAGGACGGCGAAGCTCCGCCCGCACTGGGCGCAGCTGTACGGCCTCTCGCCCGTGTGGACGCGGAGGTGCCGCTTCAGGACGTCCGAGCACACGAAGCTCCGCCCGCACTGGGCGCAGGGGTACGGCCGCTCCCCCGTGTGGCTGCGCTGGTGCACCTTCAGGTCGTTCTTCCGGGCGAAGCTCTTCCCGCAGTGGGAGCAGGCATGGCACTTGGCGGCGGCCGCGTCGGGCCGTCCCCGAGGGGACGAGGAAGCGGCTTTAGCGGGCGGCGGCGGCGTCGTCGTCGTCTCGGCGACGGTAGCGTTGCCAGGAGACGACAGGCTCTCCTGCAGACGTGACTTCGACCTGAACAGAGTGACGTAGTCCTCTGGGTGGGACCTCTTCAGGTGCCTGTGCAGGTAGAGCTCCACGGTGAAGGAGACCGGGCATCGGGTGCAGGGGAACACCGGCGACGACACCTCCACACTGCCCCCTGGAGGCGGAGAAAGAACATCGCACCAGCTCGTCTCTCACCTGCATGTTGGCACAGCCTGGCTCAAATAATCATCTAAAAAATACTTCCGGCCCTTTAGACACACAAGTAACATTCCAGCAGATTACTGACAATCTGATGACAGATTACCCGTCCACATGAGCAGGTATATGCTCGCTCTCGCTCTGCATAACCAGGTGTAAGCTTTGTCTGTCTCTCTCTCTCTCTCTCTCGCTCGGTCTGTATGACCAGTTGAATGGTCTCTCTCTCTCTCTCTCTCTCTCTCTCTCTCTCTCTCTCTCTCCCCCTCCCTCTCTCTCTCTCTCTCTCTCTCTCGCTCGGTCTGTATGACCAGTTGTAAGCATTGTCTCTCTCTCTCTCGCTCGGTCTGTATGACCAGTTGTAAGCATTGTCTCTCTCTCTCTCTCTATATATATATATGACCACATAACTCACGGTATCGGAAGTCCGGAGCGTGTTCTCCCTCCTCGAGAGTTCCTGAAAACTCGTCCGCGTCCCCGCGGTTCCCCCCCAGCCGGGGTGGCGTGTGCCCGTCGCTGCAGTCGAACTCGCCGATCGATAGGCCACAGTCTTCGTAAGAGCTCCCTGTGCCCTTTCCCAAAACACCCGGGAGATAAGTGTGGGGGGGGGGGGGCGGGGGGCGGGGGGCGGGAGAAAGGATTTAAAAAATGAGGTATGGAGACAGGGATAATGCTAAGGAAGTTTACTGCTGCCATGATCTTTCTGATGGACCCTGAGGGCCAGCCAGCTGTCATAACTGTCATTACTGAGCCAACTATCGTTAGCGAGCTAGCGAAAGGCTAACCATCCGACGATTATTTGTTATCGATTACAAAATATGGAGCCACAGTCAGACACAGACTAATTTTACGACAATACCACCAAAATGTTTGGAGTGGTCTGGCACCGACAATGCTTCTGTTGTTTTCGTAATTCTTTCTTTTTTGTTGGTGTTTTGCACTGTACAAATCGTCACACTGATTTTTCAGTTTTTTTTTGTATTGGATATCAATGCAGGTGAAGCCTTTTGCCCTAAAGTGCAATTGCAATGGAACCATTTTTTCCCCACCAAAAAACTAGGACTGCCCAAAAACCCTCACGGTCCAACCGAGACCACCCCATGTCCAACCTTGTAAGTAACGAGGACTGCTGTAAACACTCACCAACAGGAAGGAGTCATCCCCACTTCCTGTCTCCTGCTCCGGGGCGTCAGAGAGAGACGACGTCTCCCATGTGACCGCTTCAGGGTCAGGCTCCTCCTTCAGCGCCTGGCACATCGGCTCTTCCTCCTGCTCCTCCTCTTCCTCCGCCATCAGTGCAGTCATGCCGGAAATGTCGCCGTAGCGACTGATCTCGCACCCCTCTGGTTCGGCCTTGACCCGCCCCTCAGTTTGCTGGGGGGGGGGGGGGGCACAGAACGGGAGAAGGCGTGTGGAAAATCAGGCCCATAAATCACAACGCGTGAGCCTGACTCAGCTGACCACCTCTTTAACAAGCGAGGCCAGGCCACCAGGGGCCTGTGTCACAGAGCAGGGTTACGGAGTTAGCTGGATAACTGCGCGGAGTAAAACCCGGAACAGCTCTCTTTGCTTCAGTCCATGTTCCAGATCTGGGATGGATCCGGGTTTTACTCAGTGCCGGGAAGCCTCGCTCTGCACGGCTTTATAATGAACAGCTTAAACTCGATAAAATGTCAGGTGCTGGTCCAGTGCGTTGCGGTGCTGTATGAATGTGCATGTCGTGAGAACAGAAGGGGGGGGGGGGGGTAGAGCTGCACACACACGCACACACGTTCTCTCTCTCACACACACACACACACACATGCTCTCTCTCACACGCACACACACACGCACGTTCTCACACTCACACACATGCTCTCTCTCACACGCACGCACGCGCACACACACTCTCTCTCACGCACACACTCTCTCTCACGCACACACACACACACACACATACACGTTCTCTCCTCCACACACACACACGTTCTCTCTCTTCACGCACACACACACACACACACACACACACACACACACACACGTTCTCTCTCTCACGCACACACACACACAAAGACACACACACGTTCACTCTCGCTCACACACACGCGCACACAGACACACACACACACACGTTCTCTCGCTCTCACGCACGCACACACACACACTACAGCCCACTAACCTCCAGGAGAGACGCGGCCTGGGACCCCGCCTCCGGCCGGTCAGCCTCGCTCGCCCCCGAGACGACCACCAGGGAAACGGCGTCCATTTCAAACTCTTCCTTCACCAGCTGATCCTCCCACGGTGCGCGCATGGCCTCCTCCTCTTCCTCCTCCTTCTCTCCCGGAATCTCAAACTCCTCGCACTCCTCCTTGATCAGCCGCTCTGCCAGCAGGGTTGGATTCTGGAGGCGAAAGAAACGATTGATTGATTTCGAGGACCTCCCCCTGACCCCCACCCCCATCTTGCCCCAGGCTACGTCGGCCAGACTCCTCCCAGATAACAGACCAAGACCTGGTTGTGAAAACCACCGCATTTACACAGAATCAGAATAAGTCAGCTTCAGTTTGCACCTTATAAAATTCAGTTGTTCTTTGACCACAGCTATGTTTTCCCTTGTCCATGGTCTCTATCCGGTCCAGTGGAAGACTCCAGTCTGAGATCTCAAGTCCTCCTAGAATCAAATAACAAGCCTGATCATTTACCGCATGCGCACACACACAAATACTAAATGTTTGTTTGTTTTAACTGGGGCTAAAAAGGGCACATCACTTCAAAATTAAGTTACACAAAACACCGCGAGGTACACAATGTAACACACCCAACATGGTAGTCACGTAGTGTACCGTTAGCCCGCTAGCTCCTGCTTTTGACAAACAGGGAGACGGACTTTCATGCCAACAGCAACATCAATGGGGACAGGAGTTCAACCAGCAGTTGAACTAATATTAATAATATTAATTGCTCTGAATGAATAAGACTAGAGCATCGCATGGTGCAAATAGTTTATTCTAGCAAGTGACCTCAGTTCAGGTGCCCTGGTTCGGAGTTGCATACCTGTATTGTAGCCTATACCTGGGGGGTATTCCGTGAAGCAGGATTACAGAGTTAGCTGGATAACTGCACTGAGTAAAACCCGGAACCCTCCCAAATCTGGAACATGGACTGACGCAAAAAGAGCTGTTCCGGGTTTTACTCCGCGCAGTTATCCAGCTAACTCTGCAATCCTGCTTCATGGAATACCCCCCTGATTGTAACCATTTTCAAACTGCGGAGAGGTAACATTAACTTGCTAGCTCACTAGTTCTTGTTATGTAGCTAGCAAGCCAGTGGCCGTTTTTAATGTAGGTATAAGGTATTAGGTCTAAAGTCCAAACAAAGTTCCTCCGTTGTATCTAACGTTACCCTATCTATTGTAACAAAATAGCGGACTTCATTCTTTTGTCAACAACAACCCATCACCACGAGATACAACTCGTTCCCAATACTAGCCTGCTGATCCATCTGCTACGAAGCTAGCCATGTCCTCATGTAGGCATAATAAGCTAGCGAGATAGAAGTCAATACGATGTATAACAACAAATGCAATATAGATATAAAACGCTCACCACAATAGCGAAGCTGCCCAACACAGCAAGAACAGAGCTCAGTGAACTGCTACTCTTTTGAGAGAGGACGACTACGGCACCGCGGTTGGGCAAAACCTTCTTCTTCTTCTCTGTGCGGTTGTAACCGCAGCTGTTAGGTATGTTGCTGCCATCTCCTGGGCTGGAGTGTGGCCCCAAGATTATCGGTGACATTTTTATACGGTCTGTGGTGACAACCGATGACAATCCAGCATCTGCTACAGAAAACAGTTTATTAAAAACAGCAGTGTGGCGCCGGGCTGGGACCTGACTGGGAGTAACTGCCAAGGGCGTTGCTAGACATGAAACTCTACTGGGGCACAGCTCCCCCCCCCCATGACTCAAATCACACATTTTTTTTCTTGAATGCCTGCAACATGCACACTGCCGTGCACGGACAGTAATGTGCGCGCCGCGGTGTACGGACCCAGACCGCTAGGTGCGCGCCTCAGCTTGTATTTTGGGTTAAACTGCGTTGCTTTGACATTGTGAATTAATTCTTTTCCCTGTTATTATCAATCTAAATTAATCCACTGCCAATACCAGCCATCCCCTGCACAATACCAGCCATCCCCTGCACACTGTCATCAGCAACCAGAGAAGTGTGTTCAGCGACAGGCTGCTGCTCCCGAGGATCAACACGAACAGACTGAAAAATTCCTTTGTTCCCCGTGCCATCAGACTGTACAACTCCAAAGTTGGAGGGAGAGGAGGGGGTGGGGGAGGATAGGTTAGGTCTGAGGTCTGAGGAAGTAGAGTTAGGCCTGATCACCTGAACATCATCACACTGAACAGTCTCATTATTTATTGTTTACTACCTATTTAATTAAACTGGAACAACCGCTGCTACTATACCACTAGTTAATTAATTAAACTGACACAACCGCTGCTATTTTATATAATCGCTGCTACTTTATTCTTTATTTATTTTCTTTTTTCTTTTATTTTATGTATATATCGTTACTATCTCTATGTTTGATGTGTGATGTTTAACTTGTTAACTTTTTAACTTATGGTGCTGTACTCACTGGAAACCTGAATTTCCCTAAGGGAACTTCCCTACGGGATCAATAAAGTTTCTATCTATCTATCTATCTATCTATCTATCTATCTATCTATCTATCTATCTATCTATCTATCTATCTATCTATCTATCTATCTATCTATCTATCTATCTATCTATCTATCTATCTATCTATCTATCTATCTATCTATCTATCTATCTATCTATCTATCTATCTATCTATCTATCTATCTATATAGGAGCTTGTTAAAACTCGAACGTGAGATTTTACTGGGGCACAGCAGATCAATACTGGGGCACTTGCCCTAATAAAAGGGGCCTAGCAACGCCCATGGTAACTGCATTATTTCTTCACATGACCCGGGTGTCTGATTGTCACGCCGTTTCAACTTTTTCGCGAAACAGGTAATTCAGCACACGGCTGATAGTAAATAGCTGGAAATCATCTAATGCACGTTTTATGAACCCGAGCCCTTATGACTCGGAAAATATGTTCAGTCTCCGGACTGGGGACGGGCTGTGTTATGCTTCGTTTAGCGTTAATGAATTCAAATAGCTGAAACGCGTTTAAAACACAATTGATTGCTACTGAACACCGCTTTGTGGAGTATGACCTGGAATATGCATAAACCTGCAGAACGCTTCCAGGTTATTGACCAAACACTCGTTACACGCAGACTTGTTTGCGAGATATTAACTAGCAAATCTCCGCTCTGCTACTCTTGCTCTTCAGACTGGCCTCAGTCCAACACCACACCTCCTACAACTGTGGGCAAAACCAGGAAGTCACTCCCACTCTCTCTGTCACGCAGTTTATTAGAAACGAAACTTAACTCTGCCTCTGTTAGTGTGTGCAGTAAAATGGCTGAGACCAGTATCTCAGTGGATCAGGACCAGTTCAGCTGTGCGATCTGTCTGGATCTACTGAAGGATCCGGTGGCTATTCCATGTGGACACAGTTTCTGTATGGGCTGTATTAAGGGCTGCTGGGATCAGAATGATAATACTGGTGTCTACAGCTGTCCCCAGTGCAGACAGACCTTCACTCCAAGGCCTGTTCTGGGCAGAAACACCATGTTGGCTGAAGTGGTGGAGAAACTGAAGAAGACAGGACTCCAAGCTGCTCCTCCTGCTCACTGTTACGCTGGATCTGGAGACGTGGCGTGTGATGTCTGCACTGGGAGAAAGCGCAAAGCCATCAAGACCTGTCTGGTGTGTCTGGCCTCTTACTGTGATACTCACCTCAAACTTCACAATGAACTCCACCCAGGAAACACACATAATGTCATCAATGCTACTAGAAACCTGCAGGAGAACATTTGTCCTCAACATAAAAAACTGCTGGAGGTTTACTGTCGTACTGATCAGCAGTGTATCTGTTATCTGTGTACGATGGATGAACACAGAGGCCATGATACAGTCTCAGCTGCAGCAGAAAGGACTGAGAAACAGGTAAGCACTGAAACTCTTATGCATAACACTCATGGTTTATTGCTAAAAAAATGTAGGCTACTAGTAGTACTACTGAGGATCACAGAGGCCATGATACAGTCTCAGCTGCAGCAGAAAGGACTGAGAAACAGGTATGGACTGGAGCTCTTCACTGGCAGTTCTGATACTGGTTATAATGGGAGAGGAACTGAGTAAATTGGGAACTGTGGGATTTCTCTGATTTTTCAAAAGGTCACACATCTTTATGTCATATATTATGAAAACTTAATTTGTATTATTAAAATGTTATATTAATGAACTGTGGGATTTCTGTGATTTTTCAAAAGGTCACAGAAGTCACATCTTTATGGTATATATTATAAAAACTAAATTTGTATTATTAAAAGATTATATTACAATTAAATATGTATGTTACAAGCTGCATTTCATTACTTGTTTTTGACAAACTTTAATGAAGAGTACAGTCCAGGCCTGAAGTCTACAGTGTTAAAGCAGTAAGATCAAGAGGTGAACCCAAGTCAGCTCTCTGTGACAGCTCTGTTCACACCCCTCACCCCCCTGTTCACTCCCTGAATGGGAATCAACATGACTGGAGCAGCTAGTTCACTTGCACAGTTTAGAAGCTTTACTTATGAGGCCAGAACACTTCTCCACAGACATGCAGAATTTCAAATTATTTGTTGCTTTCTTATAGTATTTAATGTTAAATATGAGAAAATTATTAAACACATGTGAATGCAGGGTACTATAAATATAACTGAAAATAATCTGTCCACAGAAGCAGCTGGGGGCGACACAGAGTAAATTCCAGCAGAGAATCCAGGAGAGAGAGAAGGAGCTGCAGGATCTGAGACAGGCTGTGCAGTCTCTCAAGGTGGGTACGGACCAGAGGAGAAGACAACAGCTGGCTGCTGGAAGAGCCATTTCAGGGCTCAGTCAGGGATCTCCTCCTGTCAGTCAGTGAGGAGCCCAGTGTTGGGCCACTTTCTAGCCCTGTGGGGCTCAATCCCACTGAGCCACACTGTGGGGAACAGGCTGTCTGGGGTCCCAGTAAGAGCTGAGTGAAAGGCCTAGTTAAAATGTACAGCCCTCCTCTTTCTGTGTCTCCTAACAGCGCTCTGCACAGGCAGCAGTGGAGGACAGCGAGAGGATCTTTACTGAGCTGATCCGCTCCATTGAGAGAAGGCGCTCTGAGGTGAAAGAGTTGATCAGAGATCAGGAGAAGGCTGAAGTGAGTCGGGCTGAAGGACTCCTGGAGCAACTGGAGCAGGAGATTGCTGAGCTGAGGAGGAGAGACGCTGAGCTGGAGCAGCTTTCACACACAGAGGATCACATCCATTTCCTCCAGGTAACATCACTGGCTCTTTGACAGTCTGCAGTATGTGCATTGTGCATACAGGGTGAGGTGTGTTCCTCATTTACAAAGATTTGCTTTTGAAATCTGCACAGGAATCAGTATTGAGACTGTTTGTTCTGTCTGTCTGCCTGTCTGCAGAGCTGTCAGTCTCTCTGTGCCCCTCCTGGACCTGGAGACTTTCCCAGCATCGCTGTCATTCCACACGGCTCTTTTGAGGCTGTGAGGAAGTCTGTCTCTGACCTGAAAGAACAATTGGAGGACGTCTGCAAGAAGGAACTAGTCAAAATTTCAGAATCAGGTTGTTAAAAATTTTAAGGACCAAAATCATTTTTTCCCGTTTTTATTCAATGCAAAACCAATGGGTGGACAGAGTGGAGTGAAATTAATTTTCAGCTAAACTGTAAAAACTGACGAATATTTTAAATCTAACTCCTTCATCCTCATCCTCACATCTTTCTATTTGTCCTTTTCTCTCACACTGCCTCTGCAGTGAAAAAAGTCCATACTGTAGAGCCCAGGACCAGAGAGGATTTCTTACAGTGTGAGTGCTCGCTCTGAAACTCTGATCTGAGACAGACAGACAGACACACACACACACACACTCTCTCTCTCTCTGTCTCTGCTTACAGTGAGAATGCTTGCTCTGAAACTCTCATCTGAGACACACACACACACACACACACACACACACACTCTCTCTCTCTCTCTCTCTCTGTTACAGTGTGAATGCTCGCTCTGAAACTCTCATCTGAGACACACACACACACACACACAAACACACACACTCTCTCTCTCTCTGTCTGCTTGCAGTGTGAATGCTCGCTCTGAAACTCTCATCTGAGACACACACACACACACTCTGCTTACAGTGTGAATTCTCACTCTGAAACTCTCATCTGAGACACACACACACACACACACACACACACTCTGCTTACAGTGTGACTGCTCGCCCTGAAACTCTCATCTGAGACACACACATGCATGTGGATTTATGGGCATGTGGATTTATGGGTAACGGTGAAAAATCACTGCAGTGGTAATTAAAGCCCCTGGACTTGTACCAACTGACACAAGTAAGCCACCAATTATTTAATTTACATACACGCAGACACACACACACACTCACGCAGGCACATACATTCACGCATAAAACACTGAATTTTCAAATGACTCTAAAACAAACAAAATTAAATTACAAATAGCAATGGACAACTCTTTCATTAAAATAAATTGTCATTACTTTTCCTACTCCATCATGGTAAATGGACTGCATTTGTATAGCGCTTTTATCCAAAGCGCTTTACAATTAATGCCTCTCATACGCCAGAGCAGTTAGGGGTTAGGTGTCTTGCTCAAGGACACTTCGACACGCCCAGGGCGGGGTTTGAACCGGCAACCCTCCGATTGCCAGACAACCGCTCTTACCTCTTGAGCTATGTCGCCCCCCATTGTGTGTCTGTTTCCTCTGAAACAATCAAAACATGCAAAGAAACAAACATATGGAGATGAAAAATACTTAAACCAAGCTGTAAAGTTTTGGAGAAAAGAAATTATTTGAGACAGAACTGGATCTGTCCTCATATTAAATCTTAACCTTCTCCTTCATAAGATTTCTGTCACCTCACACTGGACCCCAATACAGTGAATAAATACCTCTCTCTGTCTGAGGGGAACAGAAAGGTGACCCGTGTGAGAGAGAGCCAGTCATATCCAGATCATCCAGAGAGATTTGAGCACTGGGCCCAAGTGCTGTGCAGAGAGGGTCTGTCTGGGCACTGTTACTGGGAGGCTGAGTGGAGTGGGGATGGGGTTTATATAGCAGTGTCATATAAAGAGATCAGGAGGATTTCTATCACAATAATAAGAGCACTAAAATCCCTGTTCCCTACTCCTCCAGAATAGGAGTGTACCTGGATTACAATTCCAGATTTTTTATAGACAAATTATGTTTGTTTTTTTCCGAACTTTCTTGTGATTTCTCTCCACAGTGGAAGACATCCATACTGTTGAGCCAAGAACCAGAGAGGACTTCTTACAACGTGAGTCTAATTAAAGCTAAATTAAAAGAAAACGGCAACATGAGAATATTAGGAAATATGAAAAAATAGATGATTTGTATAATTTTCTATATTATATACTATAGATTCACTTTAGGAATCTCATACATTTTCACCTGCATCAGACACCTATTAACTCAGCTGCAGTCCTCCTGGTATTAAACGGATGGATCCTATATGATAATATATATGTCCTGCAGTAGGACTGTGTGAAGAAAGCTACAAGACCAATATGCAGTGACACAAAAAGAAATAAGATCATATATTGATTGCAAATTCTATACAAGGGGGGCAAGATATGAAGGAAACGGTAACAGAAACAAGATTAAAACAAAAATTAAGCGATCAATGTGAGGTTAAAGAACAACATTGAAATATGATTTTAAGATGGGTAAAATATATAAGATTTGTAAAATATGTAGGGATTGTAACACACCTCTTCTCCCTCAGATTCCTGTCAACTCACTCTGGACCCCAACACAGCGCATAAACACCTCCGTCTGTCTGAGGGGAACAGAGAGGTGACCCGTGTGGCAGAGATCCAGCCATATCCTGATCATCCAGAGAGATTTGAGCGCTGGGAGCAAGTGCTGTGCAGAGAGGGTCTGTCTGGACGCTGTTACTGGGAGGCTGAGTGGAGTGGGGATGGGGTTTATATAGCAGTGTCATATAAAGAGATCAGCAGGAAAGGGCGGGGTAATGACTGTGGTCTGGGATATAATAACAAGTCCTGGAGTCTGCGCCGCTTTTCCGGCGGTTACTTTTTCATGCACAATGCTGAGAGCACTAAAATCCCTGCTCCCCCCTCCTCCAGAATAGGAGTGTACCTGGATCACAGGGCAGGAACTCTGTCCTTCTACAGCGTCTCTGACACAATGACCCTCCTGCACAGAGTCCAGACCACATTCACTCAGCCCCTCTATCCTGGGTTTGGGGTTTGGGGAGTTGGATCTTCTGTAAAACTGTGTGATCTGTGATGGGGGAGAGAAAATCTAAATCAGCAGTAATCAGATCAAAGAGGGAAATACAACCCAAAACCACTATGGAAGAATATGACTGCAAATTAATTATTGAACCCAAATTCATGAACTAAATAAAATGTAAAAATCGAATATTCTTTCATGAACCTTCATTCTTTGTTGTTCACAATGCTAAAATCAGTCACAGGAATTTTTATGAGTTCATGTACATGTTCATAACCTGAATTTGTTACTTAAAGTATTGTTAAATTCCATTAATTTTCTGATTGAATTTCCAGAGGTTCGAATAGCAGTGGCTGAAGCTTTGCTTTATTTCTTTGATGTGCAGATGTTCAGTGTAGAGTGATTAAATTTGGGTTTAGAACCAAAACATTTATTGAATTGGAGAATGGTGAATGAGTAGCTTCAAATCAACTATTAATTATTTGATCAGGGTTGTATCAATCAATCAATCTTTATTTATATAGTTGTATTAAAATGTGATTGACTGACTTTAACACAAACTGTACAGGTGCTCAGTTTCATTCATTTGTGAAATAAAGGTCTTATAATCTGTGGCATGCTCTGAGATGAATGGCTGTGTTCACAGATATGAGAAGAGAAAATGGTTGATAATATTCACAGAAAAACAGTCAATTGAGGGCTAAGCGGCTTTAAAAAACGAACAACAGAAGAATGACCAGATGGTGGGTCACATGACCACTTAGGTGACATGAGAACCTGTTGACCAATACCCACAATATGGACTGAAGGAAAACATTATATGCATGTGTCTGTATATAAGTGGGAATGATAGGATAAATGTGGTGGACTGTGACTAATATCGACTGAAATGCATGAGATAGGTGATACATAGACAGGCACACTGAGCTGTTATGAGAGGGCATAGGGAGGTTATGATCACAGGTACAGTACGTAGGGAGGGGAAGGGAAAGGATGTTTATGTATGGATGTGTACAAGGGTGTAATTTATGGGGATAACAGGTGGGTTACACCCCCACCAATATAAACAAACAGGCTGAATAACCCTTCCAATTATACACCATTATGATGAGAAAAATGACTCCATATAATAATTATGCAATTTTCATGTTGTGATTGGGATACAGTGACCAGTAGGGTGTAGGAATGCCCCTAGACCCCCCTAGAAGGTTGCAGTTCTTGGGTTCTGTGCATTTCAACCCCCCAAGACCATTTACCTTACAATATACTACTCGTTTTCAGTAAAAAATAAAAATAAAAAAAGTCTCGATTCTCTCATTATATTTCCTACAGTGAAGACAAGGGATAATTATGTTATCTGACTACAACAGACTAATATTAGAACACACTTTTCTAGAATAAATTGCTTGTGGTTTTTTAAAATAACTACATTATCAATCATAGTGACATCTGTGGTGTTATGGGTCAAAATTTACCCGTAAAGATCTATGTTAGAAAAGGGTTTTTTTTCTTCCTGAAACCAAACATAATTTTGTTCAAAATAACAGATTCTAATTGAATATGAACAACAGGGTTTCTCAAATCATATGTAGTCAAGACAGCCCACCTTACCTAAACAAAGTACCACCATGAGTATCCATTTGTAGCTCGACAAATTTCCTGTTATTTGTCTGAATAATAATCCATACTCAATACTCAATTGAAGACCTGAACAAATATTTGACTATAACATCTCGTTGCCAAAGGTTGCACAAGGTTTGTCTGAAGGCTCAAAATAACGAGCTCCCTCACCAACCCCCAGTCCAGGTCTCCTGCCATAGCACAGCGACTGGGAAAAGGTCTATAATCAAATCAAATCTAAATGTATTTATATAGCGCATTTCACAAACAATTGTCACAATACACTTCACAGACAACCCTGGCCAAAGCCCCCACAGGAGCAAGCCTAAAGCAACAGTGGCATGGAGAAACTCCCTGTGGCAGATGGAAGGAACCTTAGAAGGAACCAGGCTCTAGGGGTGGCATCCATCCTCTTCTGGCTGGCTCAGGGTGTAGTTTGGTGACCCACATGGTCAGTCAGTCAGTGTTTTATTGGTCGATCAAATTAGCGGCAGCTACGTGACAGACCTGAGGTAGCGGCTCAGATGATGCCGAAGGTAGAATATCAAAAAACACCACGAACATGAGAGCTTTTCCCAACTGCCTAAAGAACATCCTCCTCCAGTGAAGATATCCACTGTTCCATCCTGGGCCCATCTCAGTCATGCATGCAGACACATCAGACACATCAGTGAGTAAAGTGTAAAGGGGGACCAACGGCTTTATTTCCTCCTGCCACAGGCGTTTGATTGGCAGATTGTTTATCTCCATGGCGATACAGGACGTCACCATGCGGCTGACAGTAAATAATCTGAAAATCAGCTGAAGTGGGTGTTATGAACCTGAGCCCCCAGGACTCTGGAAAACTTTTCCCTCTCGGTCCTGAGGTCAGGCTGTGTGATACCATTTTTTGTTCCCGCCAGTCTCTTGACCATTTAAAGTTTCTGAAAAATGCGTAACTCACTCCTTAAATCTGAAGGTGCTTCATGTGCATTTGAAATACAACAGATTTCTACAGCTATGTGCTCAACACCGTTTAGTGGAGTTTGACTTGAAAGATGCCTTTCTGTCAGGACCACTGTCATCAAGTAGAACTTTATTGACAATAAAGGCAATACAGTTATGTTTGGCGGTATGGCTCTGTTCTGGAGCTCTCCCGCCAACCACGCAGCCCGCGTGGATAAGGCCGGGAGGCCAGCAGCCAAACCCCCCCTAGAGGGGTACACACAGAACAGATCCAGCAGCAAAGCAGTTTTAACACGTATGAATGGAGCAAATGCAATTTCTTAACACATAAGGATGGAGCAATACAACTTCTTAACACATAGGAATGGAGAATGCAAATTCCTGACGCATGGGGATGGAGCTGGGGTGGTGGAGGGGTTTTACGAAGCAACGTGCAGCGCTTGCATGCAGGAGGAGCAGCCGAATGAGTAGAGGGAGGCTGTTTAAGTAGACCGCCCTGTTAGTGAATGTACTGTGATAGGCGAACATCACTCAGCTGAGCCATCAGCTGATTCGGCCAGAGCGCTTGACTCTCGTGACCTGCCAGAACTACGCGATGCTCCATTTTAGCCAAACTGCAGCTCTGGTTCCAGATTAGGGACTCAACACTCGTCACCCCGTCACACGCAGGCTTGTGTGTGTGTGATGTTTATGAGTAAATCTCCACTCTGCTGCCCTTGCTCTTCAGCCTGGCCTCAGTCCAGCACCACACCTCCTGCAGCTGTGGGCAGAACCAGGAAGTTACTCGTCTGCCAAATGCGTCTGCCAAATGCCTGTAATGTAATGTAATGTACTCCCACTCTCTCTGTCACGCGGATTCAAAGAAATGAAACTAGACTCTGTCTCTGTCATTGTAAGCAGTAAAATGGCTGAAGGTGAAGGTTTACTGGATCAGGACCAGTTCAGCTGTGCGATTTGTCTGGATCTACTGAAGGATCCGGTGGCTATTCCCTGTGGACACAGTTACTGTATGGGCTGTATTAAAGGCTGCTGGGATCAGGATGATCCTACTGGTGTCTACAGCTGTCCCCAGTGCAGAGAGACTTTCACCACAAGGCCTGTTTTGAGAAAAAACACCATGCTGTCTGAAGTGGTGGAGAAACTGAAGAAGACAGGACTCCAAACTGTTCCTCCTGCTCACTGTTACGCTGGACCTGGAGACGTGGCGTGTGATGTCTGCACTGGGAGAAAGCGCAAAGCTGTCAAGTCCTGTCTGGTGTGTCTGGCCTCTTACTGCGAAACTCACCTCCAGCCTCATTATGAATCTCCTGCCTTTAAGAAGCACAAACTGGTCAAAGCCACTGGAAACCTACAGGAGAAGATCTGCTCTCATCATGACAAACTGCTGGAGGTTTACTGTCATACCGATCAGCAGTGTATCTGTTATCAGTGTGTGATGGATGAACACAAAGGCCATGATACAGTCTCAGCTGCAGCAGAAAGGACTGAGAAACAGGTAAGCACTGAAACTCCTATGCATAACACTCACAACACTTCACAATGATCTCAACCCAGGAAACACACATAATATCATCAATGTTACTGGAAACCTGCAGGGTGATATTTGTCCTCAACATAAAAAATTGTTGGAGGTTTACTGTCGTACTGATCAGCAGTGTATCTGTTATTTGTGTGTGATGGATAAACACAGAGGCCATGATACAGTCTCAGCTACAGCAGAAAGGACTGAGAAACAGGTATGGACTGGAGTTCTTCACTGGTTATAATGGGAGAGGAACTGAGTAAATTGGGAACTGTGGGATTTCTGTGATTTTTCAAAAGGTCACAGAAGTCACATCTTTATGTTATATATTATAAAAACGAACTTTGTATCATTAAAATATTATACTACAATTAAATATTATGTTACAAGCTGCGTTTCATTATTTGCTTTTGAAAAACTTTAATGAAGAGTACAGTCCAGGCCTGAAGTCTACAGTGTTAAAGCAGTAAGAGCAGGAAGTGAACCCAAGTCAGCTCTCTGTGACAGCCCTGTTCACACACCTCACTCCCCTGTTCACTCCCTGAATGGGAATCAACATGGCTGGAGCAGCTAGTTCACTCACACAGTTTAGAAGCTTTACTTATGAGGCCAGTACACTTTTCCACAGACATGCAGAATTTCAAATAATTTGATGCTTACTTATAGTATTTAATGTTAAATATGAGAAAATTATTTAACACATGTGAATGCAGTGTACTATAATAAAACTGAAAATAATCTGTCCACAGAAGCAGCTGGGGGCGACACAGATTAAATTCCAGCAGAGAATCCAGGAGAGAGAGAAGGAGCTGCAGGATCTGAGACAGGCTGTGCAGTCAATCAAGGTGGGTACTGACCAGAGGTGAAGACAACAGCTGGCTGCTGGAAAAGCCATTTCATGGCTTAGTCGGGGATCTCCTCCAGTCAGCCAGTGAGGAGCCCAGTGTTGGGCCACTTTCCAGCCCTGTGGGGCTCAATCCCACTGAGCCACACTGTGGTGAACAGTCTGGGACCCAGTAAGAGCTGAGTGAAAGGCCTCGTTAAAATGTACAGCCCTCCTCTCTCTGTGTCTCCTAACAGCGCTCTGCACAGGCAGCAGTGGAGGACAGCGAGAGGATCTTTACTGAGCTGATCCGCTCCATTGAGAGAAGGTGCTCTGAGGTGAAAGAGCTGATCAGAGATCAGGAGAAGGCTGAAGTGAGTCGGGCTGAAGGACTCCTGGAGCGACTGGAGCAGGAGATTGCTGAGCTGAGGAGGAGAGACGCTGAGCTGGAGCAGCTTTCACACACAGAGGATCACATCCATTTTCTCCAGGTAACATCACTGGCTCTTTGACAGTCTGGCATTGTCACAGCATTGTGCATACAGGGTGAGGTGTGTTCCTCATTTACAAAGATTTGCTCCTGGAATCTGCACAGGAATCAGTATTGACTCTGTTTGTTCTGTCTGTCTGTCTGTCTGCAGAGCTGTCAGTCTCTCTGTGCCCCTCCTGGACCTGGAGACTTTCCCAGCATCGCTGTCAGTCCACACGGCTCTTTTGAGGCTGTGAGGAAGTCTGTCTCTGACCTGAAAGAACAACTGGAGGACGTCTGCAAGAAGGAACTAGTCAAAATTTCAGAATCAGGTTGTTAAAAATTTTAAGGACCAAAATTATTTTTTCCCATTTTTATTCAATGCAAAACCAATGGGTGGAGTGAAATTAATTTTCAGCTAAACTGTAAAAACTGACAAATATTTTAAATCTAACTCCTTCATCCTCATCCTCACATCTTTCTATTTGTCCTTTTCTCTCACACTGCCTCTGCAGTGAAAGAAGTCCATACTGTAGAGCCCAGGACCAGAGAGGATTTCTTACAGAGTGAGTGCTTGCTCTGAAACTCTGATCTGAGACAGACAGACACAGACACACACACACATACACACACACACAAACACACTCTCTCTCTCTCTCTGTTACAGTGTGAATGCTCGCTCTGAAACTCTCATCTGAGACACACACATACACACACACACACACACACACTCTCTCTCTCTGTTACAGTGTGAATGCTCGCCCTGAAACTCTCATCTGAGACACACACACATACACACACACTCTCTCTCTCTGTTACAGTGTGAATGCTCGCTCTGAAACTCTCATCTGAGACACACACACACACACACACTCTCTCTCTCTTTCTGTGTACAGTGTGAATGCTCGCTCTGAAACTCTCATCTGAGACACACACACACACACACACACACACACACACCTCTCTCTCTGTTACAGTGTGAATGCTCGCCTGAAACTCTCATCTGAGACACACACACACAACACACACATCACTCTCTCTCTCTCTGTCTGCTTACAGTGTGAATGCTCGCTCTGAAACTCTCATCTGAGACACACACACACACACACACACACACACACACACTCTGCTTACAGTGTGAATGCTCACTCTGAAACTCTCATCTGAGACACACACACACACACACACACACACACTCTCTCTCTCTCTGTTACAGTGTGAATGCTCGCTCTGAAACTCTCATCTGAGACACACACACACACACACACACACTCTCTCTCTCTCTCTCTGTTACAGTGTGAATGCTCGCTCTGAAACTCTCATCTGAGACACACACACACACACACACACACACACACACACTCTCTCTCTCTCTGTCTCTCTCTGTTACAGTGTGACTGCTCGCCCTGAAACTCTCATCTGAGACACACACATGCACACACACACAAACTCTCTCTCTCTCTCTGTTACAGTGTGAATGCTCGCTCTGAGACACACACATGCATGCCGGTTTAGGGGCATGTGGGTTTATGGGTAACGGTGAACAATCACTGCAGTGGTAATTAAAGCCCCTGGACTTGTACCAACTGACACAAGCTAGCCACCATTTATTTAATTTACATACACGCAGACACACACACACACACACACACTCACGCAGGCACACACACTCATGCATAAAACACTGAATTTTCAAATGACTCTAAAACAAAAATAATTAAATTACAAATAGCAATGTACAACTCTTTCATTAAAATAAATTGTCATTACTTTTCCTACTCCATCATTGTGTGTCTGTTTCCTCTGAAACAATCAAAACATGCAAAGAAACAAACATATGGAGATGAAAAATACTTAAACTATGCTCTAAAGTCTTGGAGAAAAGAAATTATTTGAGACAGAACTGGATCTGTCCTCATATTAAATCTTAACCTTCTCCTTCATAAGATTTCTGTCACCTCACACTGGACCCCAATACAGTGAATAAATACCTCTCTCTGTCTGAGGGGAACAGAAAGGTGACCCGTGTGAGAGAGAGCCAGTCATATCCAGATCATCCAGAGAGATTTGAGCACTGGGCCCAAGTGCTGTGCAGAGAGGGTCTGTCTGGGCACTGTTACTGGGAGGCTGAGTGGAGTGGGGATGGGGTTTATATAGCAGTGTCATATAAAGAGATCAGCAGGAAAGGAGAGGGTCATGACAGTGCTCTGGGATGTAATAAGTCCTGGAGTTTGTTCTGCTCCCCCTCCAGTTATTATTTCTATCACAATAATAAGAGCACTAAAATCCCTGTTCCCCGCTCCTCCAGAATAGGAGTGTACCTGGATCACAATTCCAGATTTTTTAAAGACAAATTATGTTTGTTTTTTTCCGAACTTTCTTGTGATTTCTCTCCACAGTGGAAGACATCCATACTGTTGAGCCCAGAACCAGAGAGGACTTCTTACAACGTGAGTCTAATTAAAGCTAAATGAAAAGAAAACAGCAACATGAGAATATTAGGAAATATGAAAAAATAGATGATTTGTATAATTTTCTATATTCATAACTGATTCACTTTAGGAATCTCATACATTTTCACCTGCATCAGACACCTATTAACTCAGCTGCAGTCCTCCTGGTATTAAACGGATGGATCCTATATGATAATATATGTCCTGCAGTAGGACTGTGTGAAGAAAGCTACAAGACCAATATGCAGTGACACAAAAGGAAATAAGATCATATATTGATTGAAAATTCGATTAAAGGGGCGCAAGATATGAAGGAAACGGTAACAGAAACAAGATTAAAACAAAAACAAAAAGATCAATGTGAGGTTAAAGAACAACAGTCATTGAATTATGATTTTATGATGGGTAAAATATGTAAGATTTGTAAAATGTTTAAGGATTGTTACACACCTCTTCTCCCTCAGGTTCCTGTCGGCTCACTCTGGACCCCAACACAGCGTTTAAATACCTCCGTCTGTCTGAGGGGAACAGAGAGGTGACCCATGTGAGAGAGAGCCAGTCATATCCTGATCATCCAGAGAGATTTGAGCACTGGGCCCAAGTGCTGTGCAGAGAGGGTCTGTCTGGACGCTGTTACTGGGAGGCTGAGTGGAGTGGGGATGAGGTTTTTATAGCAGCGTCATATAAAGGGATCAGCAGGAAAGGGCGGGGTTATGACTCTGTTCTGGGATTTAATAACAAGTCCTGGTGTCTGCGCCGCTCTTACGGCCGTTACTCTTTCCAGCACAATGCTGTGAGCACTGAAATCCCTGGTCCCCCCTCCTCCAGAGTAGGAGTGTACCTGGATCACGGGGCAGGAACTCTGTCCTTCTACAGCGTCTCTGACACAATGACCCTCCTGCACAGAGTCCAGACCACATTCACTCAGCCCCTCTATCCTGGGTTTTGGGTTGGTACTGGAATCTCTGTAAAACTGTGCGATCTGGGATGAGGGAGCAAAATCAGCAGTAATGATACAAAATAGGGTAATTCGAAGGAATAACACAGACAAATTATGTTACACATGTAATAATACAATTCTCATTAATGAACTACATTAAATGTAAAAATCTAATATTCATTCATGAAATTTATTCTTCAATGTTCACAATGTATAAGAAGCATTTTTATGAGTTCCTGTCAGTTTCTGTATCCTGTATAATTATGCAATTCTATTTATTTTACTTTCCTTTTTCTTCTTCTTGAGTGATTTCAAGAAATTTAACACATTACTGCCCTCCGCTGGTTCATTGAAACAAAATCACAAAAGTAAATAATAGATGGCTAAATGAATTAGTTGATAAATCAGTAGAAACTCAATAAATCCTAAACTTATATATGAGAAAATAGCCACTTTTGTTATTTATTTCCAGAGGTTAGAACAGCACTGGCTGAAGCTTTGCTTCATTTCTGTGATATGCAGCTGTTCACAGTAGATTGATGAATGTTTCTTACTCAATGAATAAATAAAAAATCAGAACCAGCAGTAATCCAGTAAATCTGGTTAATTCAACCCAGTAACATAGAAAATTATATAACTACAATGTAATATTCAAATTCAAATTCATGTGAAATATTTAATGTAAAAATCAAATATTCTTTCATGACCCTCGATTTTCTTTGTTTTTCACGATGTTAAAAAAACATTCTTAGATACGCATGCTTTCATGAACTGAATTCATAACAATAAGACTTACACAATTCCATTTACAGTATTTTATACTTTTCTTATTAATTTCCAGAGATTGGAAAAGCTCTGGCTGTAGTTTGACTTTGTTTCTGTGATGAGCAGATGTAGAATAATGAGTTTGGGCACCAAACCAAAAACACAAATTGTACAATTGCTTAGTTTTGTTCAGTTTTTAAATAAAGTTGTTTCAGTTTGTGACGTGTGCTGAACAATTTTATGCTTCTCACACACACACCCTCCCCCCCTGCACCCTAAACAGTGTTCTGCTTCTCTCTCTCTCTCTCTCTCTTACACACACACACACACACACGCCCCTCACTGCACACTAAACAGTGTTATGCTTCAAGCATCTCCACAAGGTGCTTGAGGTTGACCAGACACAACCTAAGGCTGAGAAATACATCATCTCCACATAATAATAATAGAACAGCAGCTGCATAATGAAATGTTGAAGCAGTAGCATTTCTTCACCACTAGGGGAGACACAGACCATCCGTCATCCTTCCCTGCTGTCAGCAGCTCATCACAGGTCTGTCTCATTTACTTCTTACTTCTTTCCCTTCAGTGAAGGCCCTCACTCCCACAACGTTGGCTGTTTACCCATCATGCCTCACAGATTCTGCCAGAGGCCTTGGCCTGCGATGAATGTCTTTGCTAATTTTTGTTGGGTCTCCCCCGAAGCTCATCGTCCTTCTCCTTTAGGAAATCGCAGCTCTTGGCTTTCCTCCAGGCCGTATCCCTCACTGTGCTGCTGTTGAATGGAATAAGGGCTGCCCCTGGAGTGACTTGGACGGTGTTTGTGGGACTTGTAGTTTTTTTGATTCGATGGGTGATGCCACTTCCCTGATGCTCATCATGCTCGGCTTCAGGGAGGACAGCACTGCAGATTTCTGTCACTTGCATCTTCTGCAGCCCCCTTCTTCTTCTTCTTCTTCACCTCCTCCTTTTCCTGCTTCTTCTTCTTATCCTCCTCCTTTTCCTGCTTCTTCTCCTCCTTTTCCTTCTTCTTCTTCTTCTACCTCGTCTAAAGTTTTGTTAGAAGTGCAGGTTGGGATGTTTATTACCGACTAAGTCTAATTATTTAAAGAGTCCAGACCACATTCACTCAGCCCCTCTATCCTGGGTTTGGGGTCTATTTCGGATCTTCTGGAAAACTGTGTGATCTGGGGCAAGGGAGACAAAATAAAAATAAGCAGAAATCAAATCAAGTAGGGAGATTCTAACCAATAACACGGCACTATTTTATAACTGAAATTTAAATCTTTCTTCCTTTGTCAGTTTTAAAAGCAGTAGCAAGCAGTTCATGGGTGTTATCTTAAATTGATTTTATAACCTGAAAAATCATGTAATTGCATTTATCAATTTTTACATTAATTTCAAGAGGTTCGAATACCACTGGCTGAAGCTTGGCTTGGCTGTAGAAGGATGAAAGTTTGGGTTTAGAGCCTAAAAATTAACTGGATTCAAACATGGTTTATGAATGACTTCAACTATGGTCAGAAAATAAGTAAACTCTTTATTTTTTGACAGGGACAGCATTTCATTGTTATTGACTCAAATTGTACAGTTCAGTTTCATTTGTTTCTGAAATAAAGGTCTTACAATCTGTGGCATGCTCTCCGGTGGATGATTATGTTCACAGATATGATAAGAGAAACAAGTGATTTTGTAAATATTTACTTATAAAACAGTTCATGGAGGGCTGAGAGGATTTAAACAATGAATAACAAAATATTCACACACACACACAATACTAGGTTAGACTCACCTCTACCCTCAAGGGTTTGTGATGGTATTAGGTGATGGGTCTATTGTAACTGTGTACAAATACAGCGCAATTACTCCTGTCAAATCGACTCTAGCACTGTTTATCTGGGTGCAGGGCTAATATTTATTCTCTCCTTCGAGTACTTTTAACTAATTGCTATCAGCTCCGGCTCCCGCTGATGCAGGTGGATGAGTCCATTACATCCTGGATTGCAGACTATCTGACGGGCAGACCACAGTTTGTGTGGATGCAGGGCACACGCGCACACGCACGCACGCGCACACGCGCATGCACACGCACACGCACACGCACACGCACACACACACGCACACGCACACGCACACGCACACACCCTCTGTGTCGGACATGGCGATGAGCAGCACGGGGGCTCCACAAGGGACAGTCCTGGCTCCCTTCCTGTTCGCCCTGCACACTCCTGACTCCTGACTCTGAGTCACGTCATCAGCAGAAGTTCTCAGATGACACAGTGATAGCGGGGTGTGTCAGAGGAGGGCAGGAGGAGGAGCACAGGAGCCTGGTGGAGGACTTTGTTGAGTGGTGCAGCAGGAACCACCTGCAGCTCAATACTACCAAGACCAGGGAGATGGTGGTGGATTTTAGGAGGTCCAAGGCCCTGCCGGCCGCTGTCAGTATCCACGATGAGGACGTGGAGACGGTGGGGTCCTACAGATACCAGGAAGTGGTAACACTGAGGCCCTGTACAAGGGACAGAGCCGCCTCTACTTCCTGACGAGGCTCCGGTCCTTCTGTGTGTGGAGGACAACGCTGCGGATGTTTTACCAGCCCACTGCAGCAAGGGCCATGCGGCAGTTTGCTGGGGCAATGGGCATCAGGGCGGGTGATGCCAACAGGCCCAACAAATGAATAAAGACGGCTGGTTCTGTAACAGGACTCCCTGGAGGCAGCAGTTGAGCAAAGGACACTTGCAAAACTACATGCCATCACGGACAACAGCTCCCGCCCCCTGCATGCCACTACGGCCATGCAGAGGAGCAATGATCCATCTGCGCTGTTCCAAGGAGCGCTACCTGGGGTCGTTTCTGCCGGCAGCCATCAGGATTTTCAACAAGTCCCCCCACTCATTGTCCCTTATATATATATATACATATATAAAAAAAACAACAAAAAATAACTGTCTGACTTATCTATCTATTCACTTATTGCACTGCCACTTTACACTTTATACACTCTACACTTGCACATGTACTGAGACACAACACAGGCAAACACTCCTTTCATTTTGCACATGTATACCGCTGTTTTTATTATTATCAGTATTTTCTATTATCAGTACTTCTATTTCTATTTTTAATCTTTATTTTATATTATCAGTACTTCCATTTTAATTTCTATTTTTATCTTAATTTTATTTTATTGTGATGCCTTATGTCTTATGTAGTGTCCTGTTTATAGTATTGTTTTTTTTGTACTGTGACTTGTCCTGTGTTTACCATTGTGTATTCTGCTGCTGTAACTGCTGCAATTTCCCTCGGGCTAAATAAAGTTTCTATCTATCTATCTAACTCTGATGCACATCCCAACATATAAAGCAAAAAACCTTTCAACAGGGACTGCAGTACTGCAGCAGCAACCAAACTCTGACAGTTTCTGTTTCTGTAAATGTGGTGCGCGCACGTGTGCTCAGTGTGTGTATTTAAACAAGCCGTTTAACTGAATGCACTTTACGTAGAACAATAAAACACCACACCACTGTAATCAGGTCATTTTATTTCTGAAGTATGAAGTGAAATAATGAACAAGTCAAAAGAGCACATTTTTTTCGGAAAAAAAAGAGAATGTAATGGTTTCATGCAACCCCGTGTAAAAGTGTATATGTACAGAGTAGTGGGTCACTGCATTTTCAGGGAGACAGTGATTAATTACTAATGAGCTGCAGTTCCACTGCTGGTCTGTGTACTAGATGGGGGCGCTGCTGTGCTGTACAGTGGGGCTGCAGATGCCTCTAGGCATTCCCTGCCTTTTGGTCACAAATTCAACTTGTTCGCCTGAGACAGAGAGAGAAACACAGTTATTACAGAATTCAGAAGCTCTAATTTTTCTTAATGTGATAAATTTTTATATTTTGCAGCACTAACATAACTTTAAAATCTTTTCTTCTATAGGCACTGTTGCAATTCTGTAGTGACCAGAAACACAGGACTCAGTATTTAACCCAATTTTTTTTAGGTCTAACAGGCACATTTTTGCCTGTCTCAAATCTGCCACTGGTTTATTTCAGCAAAAGGAAGAGTCAGCACTTCAAAGACAGCAGGGAAGATTATACCAAATTATACCCCCCCCCCCCCCGTGTACAGAGGAGTGACTGAAATGAACTTCCACATCATTCCCCCTATAGCAGGGGTCCTCAATCTTTTCCAGAAAGGGCCAGTGTGCAGGTTTTTGTTCCAGCCGAGCATTTACACACCTAATCCTACTAATCAAGGCCTTTAGCAAAGACTATCGTGGTTGAATAGTAGAATCAGGTGTGTAACTGCTTAGTGGGAACAAAAGCCGGCACACTGGCCCTTTCTGGGTAAGATTGAGGACCCCTGCCCTATAGCCTCTCTCCCACCATCAATGAAACCACCTGCAGGCAGCAGAGGTGGAGGGATCGTCAAGAACTGCACGCCTTCTACTGTGATCCCCACCTTTGTTGCTGACAAGCCTCCTGTTATTTTTTTTTTTTACCTTATCAATCAGTTCAGACCCAAGGAAACGGGCGAGACTAGTAAACTTGTAATTTATCAATTTCTCCAGTATGTGATCCAAGATTATGAACTCACTTCTCATGTCGATTAAGGCGGGTAGGGACGAGGCCGGGCCTCTCAACCAATGAAGTTAATGACCACGAGATGAAGCACCGTGTGGGCGAACAGGAAGTCGGCGAAGGCTCTCTCCGGGGAGATGGACAGGAAGTCACCTTTGTTCTGAGGGTTTATCTGGATCCGCAGGCACACTGTGGGAGACGGGAGGATAACGAACGGCAAGTTCAATGGGAAGTGCGGTGCGCACGATCGCCGCGGTTACTGTTCGTTTGCATCACTGCGCGCTTTTGTAGAACGAACACAGACGGTGCGCCACGGAACTTGCTTGCTGACACCCTCCACCTATCAAACGTCACACGCGATTAAAACATGCTACATGATCTACGCCGATGACTCCCCCTGTAACTTTAGAGTAAAATACAGTAACCCACATTTCCATCCTAGCATTGTGACCCAGAGAAACAGAAACGTAGAGTTTTATACATTTACAATATATTACGTGCGACATTAATCAATGACCCTGTAGATTTACAGGACTTTTTTATTGCACATGCTACGGTAGGGTTCCCCCGAACACTGGGAGAACACCGTGCCCGCTGGTTTCCGTTGCACCTTGTCTTAAACAGGTTTGGCCGCGCATTGGTAAACTTTAGATTCAGCTTTTGCACCTGGTGCTCGGTCTGAAGGCAGTTGCCAGTTCGTCAAAGAGCGATTTCCCGAATTATGCACTCGTGCAGCAGTTAATATTACCTACACATTCGATGTATCTTATATGAATTAACGTTTGATAAGTTATATACTTAATTGCAAACCATGAACATAATACATATTCCTAGAACAAAAATGTATAACACAGCAAACATACCACACGAATCACGTATTCACACGGACTGACACGGATGGGAACAGTCTGACAGTGAGCAGCTATGATAACTAGCCAGTAAGTAGCAGGCTGAATAAGATAGCTAACGCAAAAACAAACAAAAACTACAATGCGCTTCATACCTCCAAGGATAAAGGCTCCGACACACGATATAAAGCCGGAGAGAAAGCTGTTGAAGGGGAAGGTGCCGACAAGCAGGCAGTAAAGGAACTGCAGCGCCCCGGTTAGCATGATGTACAGGAGATAGGCGTCCACAACTTTCAGTTTATTTGGCGTACTTGTCCTGTACTCCTCCAGAAACCGAGAAATCACGGAAATTACCGAATTAGACATTTTGTTTCGTCTTAAACTTAAAGTACACAAAATTAATGAAAACGTCTAATTGCTTATTTTTATTCTGCCCTGAAGAGAACTCAATCGGCTCTAAATGACGTGTCGCTTCGACAGACCGGAAACGGCTGGTACAACACAAACCGCCGTGCTGCAACACTACACTGCACTATAGTTCCGGGAAATATTAATAGCGATGTTTGTAAATTATGCCGTGAAATACTTGTAATTTTTTACCCTCAAAACAATTGTGAAATACCCCATTTTTCTAGACTTTTTCCCAATATGAACCCCAACATTTGCGGTCTGGCAAATTTGCAGTGCAGCCCTTTGCGAATTGATACATTATTTTCATTTAGTTTAACAACACACCAAATTAAATGCCACTGCATGGCTTATTTTAAATGAGCGGTGACAGGAATTAAGCTGACAGAAATGTGAAATCTGTTTGATAATTGGACGGGAAAATAATTAATTTTTTTAGGTGTCCTATTGTTCCTATTATATATATATACACACACACACAGTACTGTGCAAAAGTCTTAGGCACCTGTAAAAAAAAATGCTGTACAGCTAAGATGCTTTAAAAAAATAATGAAATGAAAGGTTATGAATATCGAAAAAATAATATAAAGAGCAGTAAATAGTTAAAAACTAAATAAAATCAATGTTTGGTGTGACCACCCTTCGCCTTTAAAACTACATCAATTCTCTTAGGTACACTGTCCTGCAGTTTTATAAGAAAATCGGCTTGTAGGTTGTTCCAAGGATTTTGGAGAACTTGCCACAGTTCTTCTGCAGACTTTTGGCTGTTTCGCTTGCTTCTGGCTCTCCAGG
The DNA here is from genome assembly GCF_018555375.3 of Anguilla rostrata. NCBI lineage: Eukaryota > Metazoa > Chordata > Actinopteri > Anguilliformes > Anguillidae > Anguilla > Anguilla rostrata. Next base: position 65,987,069 of record NC_057936.1, read on the forward strand.
TAATCACAGAGACCTTTGATCAAGTTTTTATCTGAAAAGTAGTCGATTACTTAAAATATTACTTTATTTAACAAAATAGAAAAATGTATCTGTAAAATTTCATGTTTTGGAAAATTCATGTTTGGAAATCTCAAATTTGCTCTTTTTTACTGACACACTAATGCAGAAAACATAAAAGAAACATCTAAGACCAAATATATACTATATATTATATTTAAAAATCTAGGGTGCCTAATACTTTTGCACAGCACTGTGTGTATATATATATATATATATATATATATATATATATATATATACACTTATTTATTATTATTATTATTATTATTATTATTATTTATTTTATATATTTTTTTAACTCATACGTTTCAAGTTTATCAGGCAATGTTCGCTGTCATTGTAGCTACTGTTGTACTTTACCTCAACCTTTGTGAGGGGTGTGTTAAACCGCGATAGTGGATGAGCAGAGGTTGTGGGATAAGTTCTCTTTCGGCTACTGATCCTGGATGAAAATATAAAATGTCACACTGAATGAATGGAGTTAGTGTTGGAGATGCGCAGGACGTTCCTAGATCCGCCGTGCAGCACAAAGTGCAGAACAGACGGTCTCAACCAACCACCGCCCAGACTCTGTATCAGCTGACTGAGTAACGTGATGCTGGTTACAAAACAAGAAATACACGCCGTCGCGGACGGTCATCAGGAGTGCCGTGCGGTAGTAGTCAAAGTTTAATCTGCCAAGCATCAATCATTTTTTAACAAAAGGAAAATGCTTCGGCATGTATGTAAGCGCACTTATGTAGTGAAGTAAAGAGAATTTAGTTTCGGGACTCGCCCCCTTCTGAGACCTGCTAATGCAAGACGAGCCTGAGTCAGAGTAAGTATGTTGTTGCTAGTTTGGCATTTTAGCGACTTGCTAACTACTGACCAACTATTTTCTTTATGCTGTGTTTGCCCCACTGTTTGTCGCGCATGGAATTTCACATAAGACTGTACTGCTTAAAAACACAGGACTGTAGCGCAACACACGTTTAAACGGACGTTAATCTGTCGTCAAAAGACGATTGGTGACTGTTATAAAACTAAGGTGAACGTCCTTGCGTTACCGAGGGCGCTATTCCACGCATTACGTGACTGCCCCGGCAAGAAAGCAGGTCTGAAAAACGTCAGGGCTTGTGAACTATAAACATTATGTGGCAAGAACATCCAGAGAGTGTATTTCAACAAGGTGTGTTCCATTCAATTGGCACAGTATTGAAACGGTTGAAACGGAATGCACTGTGTGTGTGTGTGTGTGTGTGTGTGTGTGTGTGTGTGTGTGTGTGTGCGTGCTTGGCTGTTATTTCTGTGTGCACACACAAAAACGGAAACCCTTATCTGAACAAAGGCTTCATAACTACGGCCAGATGAGCACCATTAGAGCAATCTGGTGCTCACTGTGCTCGGAGGTCAGACATTGCGGTGCCTTCAGTCTTTCATCACTCTGTTTGTATCTGTGTTCATTTCTTTACACCCATAGGGGCTCAGCACAGGGCTGGTGGCCATCTTGGAGGCCCACGTCCATGTCTCTCCTGAAGAACACAGAAGCTAAGATTCTGGCCTGTGAGTTCACTCAGGGTCCTTCCAGGTTTTAAGCCGATTCATTCCAGGTTACAGTGTGTGTACCTGTAGGAGGGGCCAGGTTATAGTGTGTGTACCTGTAGGAGGGGCCAGGTTACAGTGTGTGTACCTGTGGAAGGGGCCAGGTTACAGTGTGTGTACCTGTAGGAGGGGCCAGGTTACAGTGTGTGTACCTGTAGGAGGGGCCAGGTTACTGTGTGTGTACCTGTAGGAGGGGCCAGGTTACAGTATGTGTCTGTAGGAGGGGCCAGGTTACAGTGTGTGTACCTGTAGGAGGGGCCAGGTTACAGTGTGTGTCTGTAGGAGGGGCCAGGTTACAGTGTGTGTCTGTAGGAGGGGCCAGGTTACAGTGTGTGTCTGTAGGAGGGGCCAGGTTACAGTATGTGTCTGTAGGAGGGGCCAGGTTACAGTGTGTGTACCTGTGGAAGGGGCCAGGTTACAGTGTGTGTAGCTGTAGGAGGGGCCAGGTTACAGTGTGTGTAGCTGTAGGAGGGGCCAGGTTACAGTGTGTGTAGCTGTAGGAGGGGCCAGGTTACAGTGTGTGTACCTGTAGGAGGGGCCAGGTTACAGTGTGTGTCTGTAGGAGGGGCCAGGTTACAGTGTGTGTACCTGTAGGAGGGGCCAGGTTACAGTGTGTGTCTGTAGGAGGGGCCAGGTTACAGTGTGTGTACCTGTAGGAGGGGCCAGGTTACAGTATGTGTGTGTGTCTTGCTCTCAGGTATTCAGAATGACCTGTGGGCTCGCTTTGTCACCCTCCCCACTCAGGACAGGATATGGACCCTCACTGTGACCAACAAGCACCTCCGCAAAGCCCCTGAGAAGGGTGAGCTAACCCCCCCCCCCACCGCTGTGTCTCTGTGCCTTTCTCTCTCTCTATTTACCCCTTTCTCTTCCTCTCACCCTTCTTCCTCCTTTCAGTCAGTGTGTATATACTACATTAACCCACTCTCAGTGCTGTGTTAATGATCAGAATCTCTCTCTCCCCTTTCTTTCTTTCTCTCCCTCTCTCTCTCTCTCTCTCTCAGTACCCCAGACCCCGCTGGTGATGGTGCACGGGTTCGGGGGCGGGGTTGGGCTGTGGATTCGGAACCTGGACCCCCTGTGCCGGTCCCGCCCCCTGCTGACCTTCGACCTGCTGGGTTTCGGGCGCAGTTCCCGCCCCCTCTTCCCGTCCGACCCCGCCCAGGCCGAGGAGCGCTTCCTGGACTCCATAGAGCAATGGCGCCAGGCCATGGGCCTGGAGCGCATGATCCTATTGGGCCACAGCCTGGGCGGTTACCTAGCGACGTCCTACACCATTCAGTACCCCGAGAGGTGAGTGTAATGGTGCCCCTCTCTGGGAGGTGCGGGATCAATTCAGTTCAGTTCAGTTTAGATAATATATCCTACATCATAACTGTACATTTTAGTTTCAATTTAATAATTTTGTGGTGGGTGTTGTTCTTTCTTAGTACATATGTAATAGAAAACTTAAATAATAGTAAATCTATAATAGAAAACATTTTCTTATTCTCCCTCTTATTCTCTCTCTCTCTCTCTCTCTCTCTCTCTCTGTCTCTCTCTCTCTGTCTTGCTTTTCTCTCTCTCTCTCTCTCTCTCTCTCTCCTCTGTTTCTGTCCCTTCATCGTCCTCACTCACCTTCCTTTCCCGGTCTGGGTCGCCACCCCACCCTGGGGTTTCCCCGAGCGACCCCAGCCCTCGGAGGAGGGGTCAGGAGGTCAGGGGTCGGAGGTGAAGAGGCCGGCTCCTCCTCGCTGGGTGAAGGCCGTGGCCTCCGTCGCCTCCATGTTCAACCCCCTGGCGGTGATCCGAGCCGCCGGGCCCTGGGGTGAGGGAGGAGGAGGAGGGGAGAGGGGATGGGGAGGTGAGGGAGGGAGGAGGAGAGAGGGAGTGGGGGGATGGGGGAGGGGTGAGGGAGGAGGAGGAGGAGGAGGAGGAGGGAGATGGGGGGGGGAGGGGTGAGGGAGGAGGGAGGAGGAGAGATGGGGATGGGAGGATGGGGAGGGGTGAGGAGGAGGGAGAGGAGGAGGGAGGAGGGAGGAGGAGAGATGGGGATGGAGGAGGGGGAGGGTGAGGGAGGGGAGGGAGGATGGGGAGATGGAGGATGGGGGGGAGGGAGGAGGAGGAGGAGGATGGGAGATGGGAGGATGGGGGGGGGTGAGAGAGTGGGGGTGGGGAGGGGTAGGGAGGGGATGGGAGGAGGAGGAAGAGGGAGGGAGCAGTGGGGGTTTTATGGGGGAGGGAGGAGGGGAGATGGGGGTAGGAGAAATGGGAGAGAGAGAGGACATGCTTTTTTGGGTAGTTTTGGGGTTTGGGGTGGGGATGGGTTTGTGTCGTTAGTTTTATGTAAACAATTCTGTCCAATATCTCAAATTCAAATAAGCTTTAATTGTATGACAAGGGAACCTGTGTAGCAGAAGCATTTAAATACGTGGTGGTATTTACAACAACAATCTCTTTCAATCTATATCGCTCCCTGTCTCTGTCTCTCTCCCCCTCCCTCTCTTTCTCCCTCCCTCCCTCCCTCACTTTTCCTGCACAGGTCCCGGTTTAGTGAACAGATTCCGCCCAGACTTTAAGAGGAAGTTTGAAGACCTCTTTGATGATGACACCATGACACAGTACATTTACCACTGTAACGCCCAGAGCCCCAGGTACATTACCACTGTAACGCCCAGAGCCCCAGGTACATTACCACTGTAATGCCCAGAGCCCCAGGTACATTACCACTGTAAGCCCAGAGCCCCAGGTACATTACCACTGTAATGCCCAGAGCCCCAGGTACATTACCACTGTAACGCCCAGAGCCCCAGGTACATTACCACTGTAACGCCCAGAGCCCCAGGTACATTACCACTGTAACTGCCCAGAGCCCAGGTACATTACCACTGTAACGCCCAGAGCCCCAGGTACATTACCACTGTAATGCCCAGAGCCCCAGGTACATTACCACTGTAACGCCCAGAGCCCCAGGTACATTACCACTGTAACGCCCAGAGCCCCAGGTACATTACCACTGTAATGCCCAGAGCCCCAGGTACATTACCACTGTAATGCCCAGAGCCCCAGGTACATTACCACTGTAACGCCCAGAGTCCCAGGTACATTACCACTGTAATGCCCAGAGCCCAGGTACATTACCACTGTATGCCCAGAGCCCCAGGTACATTACCACTGTAATGCCCAGAGCCCCAGGTACATTACCACTGTAATGCCCAGAGCCCCAGGTACATTACCACTGTGATGCCCAGAGCCCCAGGTACATTACCACTGTAAGCCAGAGCCCCAGGTACATTACCACTGTACCCAGAGCCCCAGGTACATTACCACTGTAACGCCCAGAGCCCCAGGTACATTACCACTGTAATGCCCAGAGCCCCAGGTACATTACCACTGTAATGCCCAGAGCCCCAGGTACATTACCACTGTAATGCCCAGAGCCCCAGGTACATTACCACTGTAATGCCCAGAGCCCCAGGTACATTACCACTGTAACGCCCAGAGCCCCAGGTACATTACCACTGTAATGCCCAGAGCCCCAGGTACATTACCACTGTAACGCCCAGAGCCCCAGGTACATTACCACTGTAATGCCCAGAGCCCCAGGTACATTACCACTGTAACGCCCAGAGCCCCAGGTACATTACCACTGTAATGCCCAGAGTCCCAGGTACATTACCACTGTAATGCCCAGAGCCCCAGGTACATTACCACTGTGATGCCCAGAGCCCCTGGTGAATTTGTAATGCAGGTCCCAGTACATATACCACTGTTGCTCGCCTCCATCTCACTGTATCAAGCCCCGGGACTTCACTGATCCAGCCCGTCACCCTAACCCAACCCTCTCTCTCTCCCCCCCCCCCCGTAGCGGAGAGGTGGGGTTCCGGGCGATGTCGGAGTCTCTGGGCTGGGCGAAGAGGCCGATGCTGGGGAGGGTGCACCTGCTGCCCCCCTCCCTGCCGGTGACCCTGCTGTACGGGGCGCGGTCCTGGGTCGACAGCTCCACCGGGAAACGGGTGGAGCAGCTCCGCCCCCTGGGCACCACCCGCGTCCTGGTGAGGAATTTGGGGGGCGGGGGGGGGCTAAAGAAAAAAGTATCGAAAAAATAGAACATAAAAAATATCCGGCTGTGTGAAAGAATTGTTTGTAAAAGGAATGGTGGCAGTGACATGGTGCCTCACCGCAAGAAGGTTGCGGGTTTGAATCCCGTTCGGGGCTGTTACGTCTGCAGTCTGCATGTTCTCCCCGTGTTTGTTTACCCCAGGTACTTCAGTCCAGAGGCATGCAAACTAGGCTAATTGCAGACTCTAAATTGCCCCATAGGTATGAGTGTGTGAGTGAATGGTGTGTGTGTGCCCTGCTGAATGCCTGAATGCCTGTTTGTAAGGTGTTGGGCAGTCTTAATCTGAGACCTCCACAGTGAGGAGGAAGGAGTTTGGGTTAGGGTTAGGGTTAGGGGTGAAAACGTGCGTTTCAGGCATATTATAACCGATGGGGTCAGACTGATAAGGAACAGAGAGACCTTTGGACAGAACAATCTTCTGCAGATATGATACCTCTTTTTCACTTCTCTCTCTTTTCCTCTCTTTCTCTCACTCTTTCTCTCTCTCTCTTTCTCTCGCTCTATCTCTCTCTCTTTCTCCCGCTCAGATTGTGGAAGACGCGTCTCACCATGTCTACGCTGATCAGCCAGAAGAGTTCAACAGAATGGTGCAGAAAATATGTGACAGTGTGGACTAAGTGTGTGCGTGTGTGCGTGAGAGTGAGAGAGAGAGAGAGTGAGAGGGTGTGTGTGTGTGTGTGTTTGTCAGCCTGCGACGCACAGCTACTGTATCAGAGTAGACAGAGTTGGTTTAGAGATTTTTTTTCTGAAGTTACAGTAAAGCACCATATCACAGTCTCCCATAGGGGGCAGCACTGTCCACTGTTAGCAGAACGCAACGCAGTCAGAGCTTTTTGCTGAAAATGAAACAGCCTCGAGCCTGCAGGCAGACTTTTCTCACATTTTTAACAAATTTATCAATAAAATACTGCTGAAATCCAACTAAGTGCAAGTTTGCTTTGTCCTTTTATCCTGGTGGGACAGAACTTTCATCCTGGAGCAAAGATCTAACAGTGCCGTGAGGCTTCTGTACCGGTTTTCAGGTTCAGTCCAGGAAACAAACTGAAATTCCACTGAAAATCCTCCTCATTGGATACCCTTAAACTCATCCTCATTGGATCTAACCACTCATTGATAACTAACTCATCCTCATTGGATAACGTGGGAGAGTTTGAACCCATGTCTATGAAGTGATGGAACTGGAATGGACGTGACCCCATTCCTGTCTGGAAGTTGCTGCTGTTTCGCTCGATCGCTGTGATGCTGTTCTGGGGATGCCTTCTGCGCTTGTGGTAAAAAATCGCAGCAGTCCCTCTCTTTGTCACTAGAGGGCAGCGTAGAACACCTCCAGTCCATCGTGACCCCTTGTTGCCTTGCTGGCGGTTTTGGGGCTTGCTGTGGTTTTGAGGACACTGAGTTCAGAGACTTGTAACTGCATGTCTCTCACGTCAGCAGTACCCTTCTGCTTTCGCCACGGTTCATCTAGGTCAGGGCTGCCAAACCCTCTTCCTGGAGATCTACATTGCATTGCCTCACCTTAACGTGGCAGACGCTTTTATCCAAAGCGACGTACCTGTAGGTTTTCATTTCAACTCAAATCTGGCACACCTGACTAATAATTAGCAGCTCACAGGATCTCTGGCTGTTCAATGAGGTGTGCTTTGCTAGAGTCGGAAGTAAAACCTACAGGATGGTAGATCTCCAGGAACAGGGTTGGGCAGCTTTCCTGTAGTTTGCTGTTTTTCAGTTTCGTTTTTTTTTTGCCTGCTCATATCAACAGACTCTGCATATCAGGGCTGTAGGTTAATTCCACTTCGAATCAGTAAACTGAGGAAGTTCGTTGAAGTTTTCAGAAGTTGGAAAATCCTCCGTGCGGCATTTTAGTCGAACGAATTGGATTTCAGTGAGTTTCCTGAATCGGTGTGGAATTTTCCCCCGAACTCATGCGCATCATCGGACCAAAGAGGCAGCGTGCGATGTCTTCGCCAGCTTTGCAAAATTAAAGTCGCTACATTTCGGGGAGGTTTCCGATTGGAGGGCCGCTACGGGACAGCGGCGTGTGTCGGTTTTTGGGCAGCGCAGGGGTGCCGTGCTCAGCAGGCGATGCTATGTGACGGTGCCATAGAAGGAGGGCGGGGAGTGACAGTTAAAAAGCGTTCACACGGACCTGCTTTTGTCACACCCAAATTCCTGTGCGGGCCTGCAGCTGACGCGAGGGGCGGGCGGGGCGGGAGGGGCGGGCGGGGCGCAAGCCCGCACCCCTGCGTTTCGCCACGACTCTCGGTTCACTGGAAGTCCCGGGCACAGACACCTGCCTGACCCCGCCCATCAACGCGCCACCTCATCCTGACTGCCGTCGCCATGACGGCAGACGGTGAGCCGCCGGGCGGGCTGAGGCGTCGCCACGGCGACATGTAGTTTAATGATCAGCACCGGCTGGCCCTGCACCTTTCTCTTTCTCAATACCGCCATTACCGCTCCAGCGCTGAAGAATGGGAGGAAGAGGAATATGAAAGGGTGTGTGTGTGTGCGTGTGAGACTTGTGTGTGTGCGTGTGTATGTGGCGTGTGTGTTTTGGAGTTTGAAAAACAGACCCGGACTACAAGGCGAGCCAGTAATAGAATGATGAAATGTTTTCACACGTCTTTTACGATACAAATTTTAGTATTTTTAGTATTATTTAAGTATTTATCGATGTAGACGCACAAGGTAATGATCCCATGAATGTGACTGGCTGCCCATGCTGGAGAACCGCACTGTTAGCTCAGTGGGGGAGTCTGTGATTGGCTGCCCTGGGTCTTTAACTTGGTGAGGAGGCTGTGATTGGCCATTCCAGGTCTTCGGCTCAGTTAGGAGGCTGTGATTGGCTGCCCTTCTTCCTCAGTGGGGAGGCTGATTGGTTGGACAGTTGGAAGGTTACATTACCGCTGGCGCTATGAAACATCACTCAGGCTGGTTATATCTGACAGACAGACAGTGGACACAGTACAGACAGCGAGGTTGGGAGTTTGTACTGATGGATAGAAGGGCAGTCACGTGAACTTGCTGATTGGACAGGGGTGCTGGACTCCTGTCCTGGGTGGAGACTGTACACCCCGGGGGCTTTCCGCATGCAGAATTGTGACATCACTCGTTCCGGAACTGTGACATCATTTAGTTTAGAATGATGGGGTCATTCAGCCCAGAGCAGTGACATCACCGCTCACCAAGAGAGTGTCACTGGCTAACGTTGTCATGGTTATGTATGGGGACAGTCAGAAAAACGGCAGTTGAACTTAATACTGATATTAATATTGCGCTTAGTATTCACAAACACATGGGAGGACTGCATTCAGGCAACCTGCAAGAAGTTTGGCGACTGGTTAGCGTGATGTTAGCGGCCGCATAGTGTGATATCCTGACTCCAGTGTTAGGGGCCACATTGTGTGATAACTCTACTGTAGTTTTACTGAATGTATAGTCTGATACCTCCACTGTAATGTCAATGACCATATAGCACAATATCTCTATCAATTTTATGTACATTTAAAACAGCATTTTCCACAAACACTTTTTGTGTGTTTAATTAATCTGTGCCTGTGCGTACAGCCATGTATACTGGTGAGTAAATACTAACAAGTATGCATGTCTGCAGCATGGAGAAAACTTTACCTTACTACGAACATTGCCCCCTTGCGTACGCGCACCTAGCATCCTTAAAAAGAGTCCCATCAACTATTGCTAAATATTTTTATAAACACTTAAAAAGACTTCTCAGAATGTCTATTCTATGTCTAGTCATGATAAAACACAAAATATTTGCTGATGAAAAACATTTCCAATAAAAGTTTTTTTTTTTATTTTTTACTGTAGGTCAGAGCTTTTTTCTTCTTCGGCTGATTTGCGTGAGGAGCTGATTTGCAGCAGAGCTTTATGGGAAGGAAAAGCATGGATGGCGCATGTCCCATCACTCACACTTGCAGTTTTTGTGTTTAAGTGGCTACCTGTGTTACTCAGGTCCACTGATTGGCCACGGGACGGGCCCCCTGTGTCCATGCTGTTCCCCCTCCCCTGCCGAATTCACGCCAGCGCACCCAAGGAATGTTCACGCACGCTGTCCCTCGCCTGCCTGAGTTTGGGAGCGGTGCCTCAGAAAAGCAGCAGGGGAAACGCTTGCGCCCTGCTGCGTTCTGGGTAACAGGCACACCCGGAAACAGGGCTGACATTCTCCTGGGGCGGTCCCGACACTGACGAGCCCAAACGGGACGTGACGTCCCCTCCAGGAAGAAGAGGAGCCCAGGAGGTTTCAGTTCACCGACGCGTCCCCTAAAATTCTGCCCGCCTCTTCTGCCAGAAGCTATCGGACAGCCGCACCAATGAACTCGCTTTAAAAGGGCAGTCGCGTATTTGTACCCCATCAGGAAGCATTTCTTCAAAATGTCGGCCAACAATGACCTGCCATGTACATTACAGGCATTTATCCAGAGGGACTTACACAGCATTTACACAGCATTTACACTGAATCCACTTACACAGCTGGATACACACTGAAGCAATGCAGGTTAAGTACCTTGCTCAAGGGTACAACGGCAGTGTCCTATCTGGGAATCGAACCTGTGACCTTTACAAGTTACAAGACCAGCTCCTTTTCCATTATACAATGCTGCCGCCCAATGTAGTCAGTAGAGACAACTTCTTATCAACCATAAGTTACAAAAATATAATAAAATGGTGGCAACATGATACATATATGTCACAGCAACAAAAGTCTAAAGAACAACAACAAAAATCATCATCACCATCTTCTGCGTCATCATTTTTTTCATGGTGACAGCAGAAGTAGACCTTATCGCCCCCGTGGGATTCACATATTGTACAGAATCACAGTGATGCCCTTAGAGCTGGACTGGTGCTAGTGCTGTAAGTGGGGGCGCAGAGCAGGGGTCTGGGATCGGTTCAGCGCGGCCTGCAGCTACCGGTCCTGTGAGGTAACGCCTGCTTGAACTGATCCCAGACCAGCGAGTCGTAGTCCTTCACAGTGCAGACACGGGGGAATCGGGGGAGGTGGGGAGAGGACGGGTTGACAATCGCAGGGACGAGCGCTGGCTCTGACGGACGGACGGGCGGGCGGACGGGCGGGCGGGCGGGCGGCTCACTTCTCCCGGACGATGATGTCCGCCACGCCGTGCACCTGGGTGAGCTGGCGGCAGTCCAGCGAGGCCAGCAGCTTCCTTGGCCCCGGCAACGTCGGCACGAAGCGCTCGGTTACCGTCACCGTGGCGTGGCTTCCCACGTCACTGAAAGAGAGGGGGGCGGGGTTAGAACACTGCTGCATCATTACACTGCTCTGAGGGGGGCGCGGTTAGAACACTGCTGCATCATTACACTGCTCTGAGGGGGGCGGGGTTAGAACACTGCTGCACACCTACACGGCTCTGAGGGGGGCGGGGTTAGAACACTGCTGCATCATTACACTGCTCTGAGGGGGGCGGGGCTAGAACACTGCTGAGAGAGCGGTTTAATACAGTCCATTCTGCCCCGGCTGATTGGACGCTAGAATACATTTTACCATAGAGAGTCAGAGAGAGAGAGAGAGTGTGAGAGAGCGAGAGAGAGAGAGAGAGAGAGAGAGAGAAACTCCTCACCCCACAGCAAGCTCCCTCACGCTCTGTAGGCCCAGCCCCTCCACCCGGAATAGCACCCTCTTTAGCACGCGTGGGAGGGGGTTGGTGAAGGAGATCTTGGCCGCCATCTCTTTCCCCACCACAGCGTCCCCTTCAGGCTGGGAGGAATAAACACAAATACAGCATGTCACTACAACACTCAGATCAGCTATTTCACACAGACAGCACGTCACTACAACACTCAGATCAGCTATTTCTCCATCTCTGACTCACATCTCTGACTTAGTCACACATTAAAAAAACTCATTCTGACTATTTAAAATAAATTATATTCTCAACTACCCCAGAGCAATGTGTTCACTGTTAAACTCTAAGCAATGTGTTCAGTGATAAACTCTAAAAGGGTATCTTTTCCTCTGACCGAGAATGGCAAATGACCGAGTGGTTTGTAGAGGAACAGGGAGTTTGTTTCGCCACTGGGGAGCTAGGGTGGAGAAGCTCCGTGGCAGGGACACAAGAAGCTCCGTGGCAGGGACACGAGAAGCTCCGTGGCAGGGACACGAGAAGCTCCGTGGGAGGGACACGAGAAGCTCCGTGGTAGGGACACGAGAAGCTCCGTGGTAGGGACACGAGAAGCTCCGTGGTAGGGACACGAGAAGCTCCGTGGCAGGGACACGAGAAGCTCCGTGGCAGGGC